>NW_027558048.1:0-55343 GCF_052425735.1 Oculina patagonica
AATGTCAAAATTAGCTGATATTCTTGTTTACTGTAAGGTTTAAAGGTTATATTATGTGTGTGTGTCTTTTTCTTCTCAGTGAAGTCTCATAGATTAGAGCTTTTTCAAGGAGACTTCACTGGAGCTAATTCATTAGTCCTCAGATATGGCTCTTTGAATCCATTCTTTTCCAATTCGATGGATTTAACGTTCAATTTGTGGTCTATTTTGGGTTGAAGTGAGCTTCAGAGGAGCGTTAGGGCGAACAGAACATATTCTTGTCCACAATCTGTCTTGATTTAATAAAAGGTGGCTACAGTCTGGTTGTCAAGAAAATTGAATGGGGTTGAGATTTTTTTTTTTTTTTTTTTTTTTTTTTTTTCTTTTAAGGACATGGGAGATTATTTGGCTTACTTTCAGTGGAAATGAAGTGCTTTCAATTTTATACTCATGGCTTTTATCCCTTCTACCTACCTACCCCCCCCCCCCCCCCTTCCATTTACTTTTGGTTAGTTTACCCAGGCTCCAACTCGCCATATCTACCGAACTTTGAATTCTAATGGCGCGCGCTGACTTGTAGAACAGAGGTGATCTAGTTTTTCATTTTGCTGTCTAAAGGAAGTTTGCCGGAGGACATCATTAAGTCCTATGAAGGTGGAAGTCTAACGATTTGCAAGTTTTGCGTCGGCTGTTATTGTACCTTAGAACAAAGCTTTAACGGGTTGAACTCTTGACTCGGTACAGTTTTGCTAGGTACAAATAGCGTTGTGCTTGCTTTAGACGGCAAAGGTCTTCAGCCACATCAACTAGGACTCGGAACTAGACTTTAGGGCTGATTTGAAGGCGGTCATGGCGATATTCGGCTTGAACTCTTCCTTGGCTGGAGACTTAGAAAAATTCTGTTGTAATGTCCGGGGGTATTGGTTCCTTTTATAACGATTTTTTCCACATCCGGGGTATTACATTGTGAATAAGATGGAAAGGTTGCAAAGAGCGCAGCTGATGGTCGAAAGGAAATCACTTCAAACCCTTATGTGAGTAGAATTCTCTTCATTTGATGATTATTTTGCCGTTTGGCTAAGCTAGCAATCAGAGCGGCCTGTGATTCGATAGTCAGCAGCAATTCGATATGCGGGGTTTCCGGCCGTGAATTGACATGAACTATGACCGAATGGTCTCGCTGAGTCATGAATTATTTAGTTATTTTAATCCCGAATTCGTTGAAAATGAAGCGATCGTCGATGTAAAATGCTTTCTGATAGTTCATTTTAGACCATGCATGGATTTGGAAAGCTTTAGTCCATCTCTCGCTCCGGCGCTTTAAAAATTTGTTTTCATTTGATGTTATTTCATGTTGTAAACAAGTTAATTAAATTGGTAGAATTCATGATTTGAACAAAATGCCGTAAATGCAGTCTTTTTGGTTCATAAAGAGATTTATTAGAGTAATTTACGTTGAACATGAGCTACAACTAGTCGATTCATGCAAAGCTTCTTGCAAAATTATGTCTTTAGAACTAGAGCTGTGTCAAAATCTTTAGACACCTTTTATTAAATCAAGACAGATTGCTCAAAGGAAATGCGAGTTAAGGCAAATTTTGGATCAAGTATTCCAACAAAGTAGTGATTTCACTCTCGTGTGCCCGTCCCAATGTCAAAATTAGCTGATATTCTTGTTTACTGTAAGGTTTAAAGGTTATATTATGTGTGTGTGTCTTTTTCTTCTCAGTGAAGTCTCATAGATTAGAGCTTTTTCAAGGAGACTTCACTGGAGCTAATTCATTAGTCCTCAGATATGGCTCTTTGAATCCATTCTTTTCCAATTCGATGGATTTAACGTTCAATTTGTGGTCTATTTTGGGTTGAAGTGAGCTTCAGAGGAGCGTTAGGGCGAACAGAACATATTCTTGTCCACAATCTGTCTTGATTTAATAAAAGGTGGCTACAGTCTGGTTGTCAAGAAAATTGAATGGGGTTGAGATTTTTTTTTTTTTTTTTTTTTTTTTTTTTCTTTTAAGGACATGGGAGATTATTTGGCTTACTTTCAGTGGAAATGAAGTGCTTTCAATTTTATACTCATGGCTTTTATCCCTTCTACCTACCTACCCCCCCCCCCCCCCTTCCATTTACTTTTGGTTAGTTTACCCAGGCTCCAACTCGCCATATCTACCGAACTTTGAATTCTAATGGCGCGCGCTGACTTGTAGAACAGAGGTGATCTAGTTTTTCATTTTGCTGTCTAAAGGAAGTTTGCCGGAGGACATCATTAAGTCCTATGAAGGTGGAAGTCTAACGATTTGCAAGTTTTGCGTCGGCTGTTATTGTACCTTAGAACAAAGCTTTAACGGGTTGAACTCTTGACTCGGTACAGTTTTGCTAGGTACAAATAGCGTTGTGCTTGCTTTAGACGGCAAAGGTCTTCAGCCACATCAACTAGGACTCGGAACTAGACTTTAGGGCTGATTTGAAGGCGGTCATGGCGATATTCGGCTTGAACTCTTCCTTGGCTGGAGACTTAGAAAAATTCTGTTGTAATGTCCGGGGGTATTGGTTCCTTTTATAACGATTTTTTCCACATCCGGGGTATTACATTGTGAATAAGATGGAAAGGTTGCAAAGAGCGCAGCTGATGGTCGAAAGGAAATCACTTCAAACCCTTATGTGAGTAGAATTCTCTTCATTTGATGATTATTTTGCCGTTTGGCTAAGCTAGCAATCAGAGCGGCCTGTGATTCGATAGTCAGCAGCAATTCGATATGCGGGGTTTCCGGCCGTGAATTGACATGAACTATGACCGAATGGTCTCGCTGAGTCATGAATTATTTAGTTATTTTAATCCCGAATTCGTTGAAAATGAAGCGATCGTCGATGTAAAATGCTTTCTGATAGTTCATTTTAGACCATGCATGGATTTGGAAAGCTTTAGTCCATCTCTCGCTCCGGCGCTTTAAAAATTTGTTTTCATTTGATGTTATTTCATGTTGTAAACAAGTTAATTAAATTGGTAGAATTCATGATTTGAACAAAATGCCGTAAATGCAGTCTTTTTGGTTCATAAAGAGATTTATTAGAGTAATTTACGTTGAACATGAGCTACAACTAGTCGATTCATGCAAAGCTTCTTGCAAAATTATGTCTTTAGAACTAGAGCTGTGTCAAAATCTTTAGACACCTTTTATTAAATCAAGACAGATTGCTCAAAGGAAATGCGAGTTAAGGCAAATTTTGGATCAAGTATTCCAACAAAGTAGTGATTTCACTCTCGTGTGCCCGTCCCAATGTCAAAATTAGCTGATATTCTTGTTTACTGTAAGGTTTAAAGGTTATATTATGTGTGTGTGTCTTTTTCTTCTCAGTGAAGTCTCATAGATTAGAGCTTTTTCAAGGAGACTTCACTGGAGCTAATTCATTAGTCCTCAGATATGGCTCTTTGAATCCATTCTTTTCCAATTCGATGGATTTAACGTTCAATTTGTGGTCTATTTTGGGTTGAAGTGAGCTTCAGAGGAGCGTTAGGGCGAACAGAACATATTCTTGTCCACAATCTGTCTTGATTTAATAAAAGGTGGCTACAGTCTGGTTGTCAAGAAAATTGAATGGGGTTGAGATTTTTTTTTTTTTTTTTTTTTTTTTTTCTTTTTAAGGACATGGGAGATTATTTGGCTTACTTTCAGTGGAAATGAAGTGCTTTCAATTTTATACTCATGGCTTTTATCCCTTCTACCTACCTACCCCCCCCCCCCCCTTCCATTTACTTTTGGTTAGTTTACCCAGGCTCCAACTCGCCATATCTACCGAACTTTGAATTCTAATGGCGCGCGCTGACTTGTAGAACAGAGGTGATCTAGTTTTTCATTTTGCTGTCTAAAGGAAGTTTGCCGGAGGACATCATTAAGTCCTATGAAGGTGGAAGTCTAACGATTTGCAAGTTTTGCGTCGGCTGTTATTGTACCTTAGAACAAAGCTTTAACGGGTTGAACTCTTGACTCGGTACAGTTTTGCTAGGTACAAATAGCGTTGTGCTTGCTTTAGACGGCAAAGGTCTTCAGCCACATCAACTAGGACTCGGAACTAGACTTTAGGGCTGATTTGAAGGCGGTCATGGCGATATTCGGCTTGAACTCTTCCTTGGCTGGAGACTTAGAAAAATTCTGTTGTAATGTCCGGGGGTATTGGTTCCTTTTATAACGATTTTTTCCACATCCGGGGTATTACATTGTGAATAAGATGGAAAGGTTGCAAAGAGCGCAGCTGATGGTCGAAAGGAAATCACTTCAAACCCTTATGTGAGTAGAATTCTCTTCATTTGATGATTATTTTGCCGTTTGGCTAAGCTAGCAATCAGAGCGGCCTGTGATTCGATAGTCAGCAGCAATTCGATATGCGGGGTTTCCGGCCGTGAATTGACATGAACTATGACCGAATGGTCTCGCTGAGTCATGAATTATTTAGTTATTTTAATCCCGAATTCGTTGAAAATGAAGCGATCGTCGATGTAAAATGCTTTCTGATAGTTCATTTTAGACCATGCATGGATTTGGAAAGCTTTAGTCCATCTCTCGCTCCGGCGCTTTAAAAATTTGTTTTCATTTGATGTTATTTCATGTTGTAAACAAGTTAATTAAATTGGTAGAATTCATGATTTGAACAAAATGCCGTAAATGCAGTCTTTTTGGTTCATAAAGAGATTTATTAGAGTAATTTACGTTGAACATGAGCTACAACTAGTCGATTCATGCAAAGCTTCTTGCAAAATTATGTCTTTAGAACTAGAGCTGTGTCAAAATCTTTAGACACCTTTTATTAAATCAAGACAGATTGCTCAAAGGAAATGCGAGTTAAGGCAAATTTTGGATCAAGTATTCCAACAAAGTAGTGATTTCACTCTCGTGTGCCCGTCCCAATGTCAAAATTAGCTGATATTCTTGTTTACTGTAAGGTTTAAAGGTTATATTATGTGTGTGTGTCTTTTTCTTCTCAGTGAAGTCTCATAGATTAGAGCTTTTTCAAGGAGACTTCACTGGAGCTAATTCATTAGTCCTCAGATATGGCTCTTTGAATCCATTCTTTTCCAATTCGATGGATTTAACGTTCAATTTGTGGTCTATTTTGGGTTGAAGTGAGCTTCAGAGGAGCGTTAGGGCGAACAGAACATATTCTTGTCCACAATCTGTCTTGATTTAATAAAAGGTGGCTACAGTCTGGTTGTCAAGAAAATTGAATGGGGTTGAGATTTTTTTTTTTTTTTTTTTTTTTTTTTTTTCTTTTAAGGACATGGGAGATTATTTGGCTTACTTTCAGTGGAAATGAAGTGCTTTCAATTTTATACTCATGGCTTTTATCCCTTCTACCTACCTACCCCCCCCCCCCCCCTTCCATTTACTTTTGGTTAGTTTACCCAGGCTCCAACTCGCCATATCTACCGAACTTTGAATTCTAATGGCGCGCGCTGACTTGTAGAACAGAGGTGATCTAGTTTTTCATTTTGCTGTCTAAAGGAAGTTTGCCGGAGGACATCATTAAGTCCTATGAAGGTGGAAGTCTAACGATTTGCAAGTTTTGCGTCGGCTGTTATTGTACCTTAGAACAAAGCTTTAACGGGTTGAACTCTTGACTCGGTACAGTTTTGCTAGGTACAAATAGCGTTGTGCTTGCTTTAGACGGCAAAGGTCTTCAGCCACATCAACTAGGACTCGGAACTAGACTTTAGGGCTGATTTGAAGGCGGTCATGGCGATATTCGGCTTGAACTCTTCCTTGGCTGGAGACTTAGAAAAATTCTGTTGTAATGTCCGGGGGTATTGGTTCCTTTTATAACGATTTTTTCCACATCCGGGGTATTACATTGTGAATAAGATGGAAAGGTTGCAAAGAGCGCAGCTGATGGTCGAAAGGAAATCACTTCAAACCCTTATGTGAGTAGAATTCTCTTCATTTGATGATTATTTTGCCGTTTGGCTAAGCTAGCAATCAGAGCGGCCTGTGATTCGATAGTCAGCAGCAATTCGATATGCGGGGTTTCCGGCCGTGAATTGACATGAACTATGACCGAATGGTCTCGCTGAGTCATGAATTATTTAGTTATTTTAATCCCGAATTCGTTGAAAATGAAGCGATCGTCGATGTAAAATGCTTTCTGATAGTTCATTTTAGACCATGCATGGATTTGGAAAGCTTTAGTCCATCTCTCGCTCCGGCGCTTTAAAAATTTGTTTTCATTTGATGTTATTTCATGTTGTAAACAAGTTAATTAAATTGGTAGAATTCATGATTTGAACAAAATGCCGTAAATGCAGTCTTTTTGGTTCATAAAGAGATTTATTAGAGTAATTTACGTTGAACATGAGCTACAACTAGTCGATTCATGCAAAGCTTCTTGCAAAATTATGTCTTTAGAACTAGAGCTGTGTCAAAATCTTTAGACACCTTTTATTAAATCAAGACAGATTGCTCAAAGGAAATGCGAGTTAAGGCAAATTTTGGATCAAGTATTCCAACAAAGTAGTGATTTCACTCTCGTGTGCCCGTCCCAATGTCAAAATTAGCTGATATTCTTGTTTACTGTAAGGTTTAAAGGTTATATTATGTGTGTGTGTCTTTTTCTTCTCAGTGAAGTCTCATAGATTAGAGCTTTTTCAAGGAGACTTCACTGGAGCTAATTCATTAGTCCTCAGATATGGCTCTTTGAATCCATTCTTTTCCAATTCGATGGATTTAACGTTCAATTTGTGGTCTATTTTGGGTTGAAGTGAGCTTCAGAGGAGCGTTAGGGCGAACAGAACATATTCTTGTCCACAATCTGTCTTGATTTAATAAAAGGTGGCTACAGTCTGGTTGTCAAGAAAATTGAATGGGGTTGAGATTTTTTTTTTTTTTTTTTTTTTTTTTTTTTCTTTTAAGGACATGGGAGATTATTTGGCTTACTTTCAGTGGAAATGAAGTGCTTTCAATTTTATACTCATGGCTTTTATCCCTTCTACCTACCTACCCCCCCCCCCCCCCCTTCCATTTACTTTTGGTTAGTTTACCCAGGCTCCAACTCGCCATATCTACCGAACTTTGAATTCTAATGGCGCGCGCTGACTTGTAGAACAGAGGTGATCTAGTTTTTCATTTTGCTGTCTAAAGGAAGTTTGCCGGAGGACATCATTAAGTCCTATGAAGGTGGAAGTCTAACGATTTGCAAGTTTTGCGTCGGCTGTTATTGTACCTTAGAACAAAGCTTTAACGGGTTGAACTCTTGACTCGGTACAGTTTTGCTAGGTACAAATAGCGTTGTGCTTGCTTTAGACGGCAAAGGTCTTCAGCCACATCAACTAGGACTCGGAACTAGACTTTAGGGCTGATTTGAAGGCGGTCATGGCGATATTCGGCTTGAACTCTTCCTTGGCTGGAGACTTAGAAAAATTCTGTTGTAATGTCCGGGGGTATTGGTTCCTTTTATAACGATTTTTTCCACATCCGGGGTATTACATTGTGAATAAGATGGAAAGGTTGCAAAGAGCGCAGCTGATGGTCGAAAGGAAATCACTTCAAACCCTTATGTGAGTAGAATTCTCTTCATTTGATGATTATTTTGCCGTTTGGCTAAGCTAGCAATCAGAGCGGCCTGTGATTCGATAGTCAGCAGCAATTCGATATGCGGGGTTTCCGGCCGTGAATTGACATGAACTATGACCGAATGGTCTCGCTGAGTCATGAATTATTTAGTTATTTTAATCCCGAATTCGTTGAAAATGAAGCGATCGTCGATGTAAAATGCTTTCTGATAGTTCATTTTAGACCATGCATGGATTTGGAAAGCTTTAGTCCATCTCTCGCTCCGGCGCTTTAAAAATTTGTTTTCATTTGATGTTATTTCATGTTGTAAACAAGTTAATTAAATTGGTAGAATTCATGATTTGAACAAAATGCCGTAAATGCAGTCTTTTTGGTTCATAAAGAGATTTATTAGAGTAATTTACGTTGAACATGAGCTACAACTAGTCGATTCATGCAAAGCTTCTTGCAAAATTATGTCTTTAGAACTAGAGCTGTGTCAAAATCTTTAGACACCTTTTATTAAATCAAGACAGATTGCTCAAAGGAAATGCGAGTTAAGGCAAATTTTGGATCAAGTATTCCAACAAAGTAGTGATTTCACTCTCGTGTGCCCGTCCCAATGTCAAAATTAGCTGATATTCTTGTTTACTGTAAGGTTTAAAGGTTATATTATGTGTGTGTGTCTTTTTCTTCTCAGTGAAGTCTCATAGATTAGAGCTTTTTCAAGGAGACTTCACTGGAGCTAATTCATTAGTCCTCAGATATGGCTCTTTGAATCCATTCTTTTCCAATTCGATGGATTTAACGTTCAATTTGTGGTCTATTTTGGGTTGAAGTGAGCTTCAGAGGAGCGTTAGGGCGAACAGAACATATTCTTGTCCACAATCTGTCTTGATTTAATAAAAGGTGGCTACAGTCTGGTTGTCAAGAAAATTGAATGGGGTTGAGATTTTTTTTTTTTTTTTTTTTTTTTTTTTTCTTTTAAGGACATGGGAGATTATTTGGCTTACTTTCAGTGGAAATGAAGTGCTTTCAATTTTATACTCATGGCTTTTATCCCTTCTACCTACCTACCCCCCCCCCCCCCCTTCCATTTACTTTTGGTTAGTTTACCCAGGCTCCAACTCGCCATATCTACCGAACTTTGAATTCTAATGGCGCGCGCTGACTTGTAGAACAGAGGTGATCTAGTTTTTCATTTTGCTGTCTAAAGGAAGTTTGCCGGAGGACATCATTAAGTCCTATGAAGGTGGAAGTCTAACGATTTGCAAGTTTTGCGTCGGCTGTTATTGTACCTTAGAACAAAGCTTTAACGGGTTGAACTCTTGACTCGGTACAGTTTTGCTAGGTACAAATAGCGTTGTGCTTGCTTTAGACGGCAAAGGTCTTCAGCCACATCAACTAGGACTCGGAACTAGACTTTAGGGCTGATTTGAAGGCGGTCATGGCGATATTCGGCTTGAACTCTTCCTTGGCTGGAGACTTAGAAAAATTCTGTTGTAATGTCCGGGGGTATTGGTTCCTTTTATAACGATTTTTTCCACATCCGGGGTATTACATTGTGAATAAGATGGAAAGGTTGCAAAGAGCGCAGCTGATGGTCGAAAGGAAATCACTTCAAACCCTTATGTGAGTAGAATTCTCTTCATTTGATGATTATTTTGCCGTTTGGCTAAGCTAGCAATCAGAGCGGCCTGTGATTCGATAGTCAGCAGCAATTCGATATGCGGGGTTTCCGGCCGTGAATTGACATGAACTATGACCGAATGGTCTCGCTGAGTCATGAATTATTTAGTTATTTTAATCCCGAATTCGTTGAAAATGAAGCGATCGTCGATGTAAAATGCTTTCTGATAGTTCATTTTAGACCATGCATGGATTTGGAAAGCTTTAGTCCATCTCTCGCTCCGGCGCTTTAAAAATTTGTTTTCATTTGATGTTATTTCATGTTGTAAACAAGTTAATTAAATTGGTAGAATTCATGATTTGAACAAAATGCCGTAAATGCAGTCTTTTTGGTTCATAAAGAGATTTATTAGAGTAATTTACGTTGAACATGAGCTACAACTAGTCGATTCATGCAAAGCTTCTTGCAAAATTATGTCTTTAGAACTAGAGCTGTGTCAAAATCTTTAGACACCTTTTATTAAATCAAGACAGATTGCTCAAAGGAAATGCGAGTTAAGGCAAATTTTGGATCAAGTATTCCAACAAAGTAGTGATTTCACTCTCGTGTGCCCGTCCCAATGTCAAAATTAGCTGATATTCTTGTTTACTGTAAGGTTTAAAGGTTATATTATGTGTGTGTGTCTTTTTCTTCTCAGTGAAGTCTCATAGATTAGAGCTTTTTCAAGGAGACTTCACTGGAGCTAATTCATTAGTCCTCAGATATGGCTCTTTGAATCCATTCTTTTCCAATTCGATGGATTTAACGTTCAATTTGTGGTCTATTTTGGGTTGAAGTGAGCTTCAGAGGAGCGTTAGGGCGAACAGAACATATTCTTGTCCACAATCTGTCTTGATTTAATAAAAGGTGGCTACAGTCTGGTTGTCAAGAAAATTGAATGGGGTTGAGATTTTTTTTTTTTTTTTTTTTTTTTTTTTTCTTTTAAGGACATGGGAGATTATTTGGCTTACTTTCAGTGGAAATGAAGTGCTTTCAATTTTATACTCATGGCTTTTATCCCTTCTACCTACCTACCCCCCCCCCCCCCCCTTCCATTTACTTTTGGTTAGTTTACCCAGGCTCCAACTCGCCATATCTACCGAACTTTGAATTCTAATGGCGCGCGCTGACTTGTAGAACAGAGGTGATCTAGTTTTTCATTTTGCTGTCTAAAGGAAGTTTGCCGGAGGACATCATTAAGTCCTATGAAGGTGGAAGTCTAACGATTTGCAAGTTTTGCGTCGGCTGTTATTGTACCTTAGAACAAAGCTTTAACGGGTTGAACTCTTGACTCGGTACAGTTTTGCTAGGTACAAATAGCGTTGTGCTTGCTTTAGACGGCAAAGGTCTTCAGCCACATCAACTAGGACTCGGAACTAGACTTTAGGGCTGATTTGAAGGCGGTCATGGCGATATTCGGCTTGAACTCTTCCTTGGCTGGAGACTTAGAAAAATTCTGTTGTAATGTCCGGGGGTATTGGTTCCTTTTATAACGATTTTTTCCACATCCGGGGTATTACATTGTGAATAAGATGGAAAGGTTGCAAAGAGCGCAGCTGATGGTCGAAAGGAAATCACTTCAAACCCTTATGTGAGTAGAATTCTCTTCATTTGATGATTATTTTGCCGTTTGGCTAAGCTAGCAATCAGAGCGGCCTGTGATTCGATAGTCAGCAGCAATTCGATATGCGGGGTTTCCGGCCGTGAATTGACATGAACTATGACCGAATGGTCTCGCTGAGTCATGAATTATTTAGTTATTTTAA
The DNA here is from genome assembly GCF_052425735.1 of Oculina patagonica. NCBI lineage: Eukaryota > Metazoa > Cnidaria > Anthozoa > Scleractinia > Oculinidae > Oculina > Oculina patagonica. The sequence goes on from NW_027558048.1 coordinate 10,953, forward strand.
TCCCGAATTCGTTGAAAATGAAGCGATCGTCGATGTAAAATGCTTTCTGATAGTTCATTTTAGACCATGCATGGATTTGGAAAGCTTTAGTCCATCTCTCGCTCCGGCGCTTTAAAAATTTGTTTTCATTTGATGTTATTTCATGTTGTAAACAAGTTAATTAAATTGGTAGAATTCATGATTTGAACAAAATGCCGTAAATGCAGTCTTTTTGGTTCATAAAGAGATTTATTAGAGTAATTTACGTTGAACATGAGCTACAACTAGTCGATTCATGCAAAGCTTCTTGCAAAATTATGTCTTTAGAACTAGAGCTGTGTCAAAATCTTTAGACACCTTTTATTAAATCAAGACAGATTGCTCAAAGGAAATGCGAGTTAAGGCAAATTTTGGATCAAGTATTCCAACAAAGTAGTGATTTCACTCTCGTGTGCCCGTCCCAATGTCAAAATTAGCTGATATTCTTGTTTACTGTAAGGTTTAAAGGTTATATTATGTGTGTGTGTCTTTTTCTTCTCAGTGAAGTCTCATAGATTAGAGCTTTTTCAAGGAGACTTCACTGGAGCTAATTCATTAGTCCTCAGATATGGCTCTTTGAATCCATTCTTTTCCAATTCGATGGATTTAACGTTCAATTTGTGGTCTATTTTGGGTTGAAGTGAGCTTCAGAGGAGCGTTAGGGCGAACAGAACATATTCTTGTCCACAATCTGTCTTGATTTAATAAAAGGTGGCTACAGTCTGGTTGTCAAGAAAATTGAATGGGGTTGAGATTTTTTTTTTTTTTTTTTTTTTTTTTTTTTTTCTTTTAAGGACATGGGAGATTATTTGGCTTACTTTCAGTGGAAATGAAGTGCTTTCAATTTTATACTCATGGCTTTTATCCCTTCTACCTACCTACCCCCCCCCCCCCCCCTTCCATTTACTTTTGGTTAGTTTACCCAGGCTCCAACTCGCCATATCTACCGAACTTTGAATTCTAATGGCGCGCGCTGACTTGTAGAACAGAGGTGATCTAGTTTTTCATTTTGCTGTCTAAAGGAAGTTTGCCGGAGGACATCATTAAGTCCTATGAAGGTGGAAGTCTAACGATTTGCAAGTTTTGCGTCGGCTGTTATTGTACCTTAGAACAAAGCTTTAACGGGTTGAACTCTTGACTCGGTACAGTTTTGCTAGGTACAAATAGCGTTGTGCTTGCTTTAGACGGCAAAGGTCTTCAGCCACATCAACTAGGACTCGGAACTAGACTTTAGGGCTGATTTGAAGGCGGTCATGGCGATATTCGGCTTGAACTCTTCCTTGGCTGGAGACTTAGAAAAATTCTGTTGTAATGTCCGGGGGTATTGGTTCCTTTTATAACGATTTTTTCCACATCCGGGGTATTACATTGTGAATAAGATGGAAAGGTTGCAAAGAGCGCAGCTGATGGTCGAAAGGAAATCACTTCAAACCCTTATGTGAGTAGAATTCTCTTCATTTGATGATTATTTTGCCGTTTGGCTAAGCTAGCAATCAGAGCGGCCTGTGATTCGATAGTCAGCAGCAATTCGATATGCGGGGTTTCCGGCCGTGAATTGACATGAACTATGACCGAATGGTCTCGCTGAGTCATGAATTATTTAGTTATTTTAATCCCGAATTCGTTGAAAATGAAGCGATCGTCGATGTAAAATGCTTTCTGATAGTTCATTTTAGACCATGCATGGATTTGGAAAGCTTTAGTCCATCTCTCGCTCCGGCGCTTTAAAAATTTGTTTTCATTTGATGTTATTTCATGTTGTAAACAAGTTAATTAAATTGGTAGAATTCATGATTTGAACAAAATGCCGTAAATGCAGTCTTTTTGGTTCATAAAGAGATTTATTAGAGTAATTTACGTTGAACATGAGCTACAACTAGTCGATTCATGCAAAGCTTCTTGCAAAATTATGTCTTTAGAACTAGAGCTGTGTCAAAATCTTTAGACACCTTTTATTAAATCAAGACAGATTGCTCAAAGGAAATGCGAGTTAAGGCAAATTTTGGATCAAGTATTCCAACAAAGTAGTGATTTCACTCTCGTGTGCCCGTCCCAATGTCAAAATTAGCTGATATTCTTGTTTACTGTAAGGTTTAAAGGTTATATTATGTGTGTGTGTCTTTTTCTTCTCAGTGAAGTCTCATAGATTAGAGCTTTTTCAAGGAGACTTCACTGGAGCTAATTCATTAGTCCTCAGATATGGCTCTTTGAATCCATTCTTTTCCAATTCGATGGATTTAACGTTCAATTTGTGGTCTATTTTGGGTTGAAGTGAGCTTCAGAGGAGCGTTAGGGCGAACAGAACATATTCTTGTCCACAATCTGTCTTGATTTAATAAAAGGTGGCTACAGTCTGGTTGTCAAGAAAATTGAATGGGGTTGAGATTTTTTTTTTTTTTTTTTTTTTTTTTTTTTCTTTTAAGGACATGGGAGATTATTTGGCTTACTTTCAGTGGAAATGAAGTGCTTTCAATTTTATACTCATGGCTTTTATCCCTTCTACCTACCTACCCCCCCCCCCCCCCCCCTTCCATTTACTTTTGGTTAGTTTACCCAGGCTCCAACTCGCCATATCTACCGAACTTTGAATTCTAATGGCGCGCGCTGACTTGTAGAACAGAGGTGATCTAGTTTTTCATTTTGCTGTCTAAAGGAAGTTTGCCGGAGGACATCATTAAGTCCTATGAAGGTGGAAGTCTAACGATTTGCAAGTTTTGCGTCGGCTGTTATTGTACCTTAGAACAAAGCTTTAACGGGTTGAACTCTTGACTCGGTACAGTTTTGCTAGGTACAAATAGCGTTGTGCTTGCTTTAGACGGCAAAGGTCTTCAGCCACATCAACTAGGACTCGGAACTAGACTTTAGGGCTGATTTGAAGGCGGTCATGGCGATATTCGGCTTGAACTCTTCCTTGGCTGGAGACTTAGAAAAATTCTGTTGTAATGTCCGGGGGTATTGGTTCCTTTTATAACGATTTTTTCCACATCCGGGGTATTACATTGTGAATAAGATGGAAAGGTTGCAAAGAGCGCAGCTGATGGTCGAAAGGAAATCACTTCAAACCCTTATGTGAGTAGAATTCTCTTCATTTGATGATTATTTTGCCGTTTGGCTAAGCTAGCAATCAGAGCGGCCTGTGATTCGATAGTCAGCAGCAATTCGATATGCGGGGTTTCCGGCCGTGAATTGACATGAACTATGACCGAATGGTCTCGCTGAGTCATGAATTATTTAGTTATTTTAATCCCGAATTCGTTGAAAATGAAGCGATCGTCGATGTAAAATGCTTTCTGATAGTTCATTTTAGACCATGCATGGATTTGGAAAGCTTTAGTCCATCTCTCGCTCCGGCGCTTTAAAAATTTGTTTTCATTTGATGTTATTTCATGTTGTAAACAAGTTAATTAAATTGGTAGAATTCATGATTTGAACAAAATGCCGTAAATGCAGTCTTTTTGGTTCATAAAGAGATTTATTAGAGTAATTTACGTTGAACATGAGCTACAACTAGTCGATTCATGCAAAGCTTCTTGCAAAATTATGTCTTTAGAACTAGAGCTGTGTCAAAATCTTTAGACACCTTTTATTAAATCAAGACAGATTGCTCAAAGGAAATGCGAGTTAAGGCAAATTTTGGATCAAGTATTCCAACAAAGTAGTGATTTCACTCTCGTGTGCCCGTCCCAATGTCAAAATTAGCTGATATTCTTGTTTACTGTAAGGTTTAAAGGTTATATTATGTGTGTGTGTCTTTTTCTTCTCAGTGAAGTCTCATAGATTAGAGCTTTTTCAAGGAGACTTCACTGGAGCTAATTCATTAGTCCTCAGATATGGCTCTTTGAATCCATTCTTTTCCAATTCGATGGATTTAACGTTCAATTTGTGGTCTATTTTGGGTTGAAGTGAGCTTCAGAGGAGCGTTAGGGCGAACAGAACATATTCTTGTCCACAATCTGTCTTGATTTAATAAAAGGTGGCTACAGTCTGGTTGTCAAGAAAATTGAATGGGGTTGAGATTTTTTTTTTTTTTTTTTTTTTTTTTTTTTTCTTTTAAGGACATGGGAGATTATTTGGCTTACTTTCAGTGGAAATGAAGTGCTTTCAATTTTATACTCATGGCTTTTATCCCTTCTACCTACCTACCCCCCCCCCCCCCCTTCCATTTACTTTTGGTTAGTTTACCCAGGCTCCAACTCGCCATATCTACCGAACTTTGAATTCTAATGGCGCGCGCTGACTTGTAGAACAGAGGTGATCTAGTTTTTCATTTTGCTGTCTAAAGGAAGTTTGCCGGAGGACATCATTAAGTCCTATGAAGGTGGAAGTCTAACGATTTGCAAGTTTTGCGTCGGCTGTTATTGTACCTTAGAACAAAGCTTTAACGGGTTGAACTCTTGACTCGGTACAGTTTTGCTAGGTACAAATAGCGTTGTGCTTGCTTTAGACGGCAAAGGTCTTCAGCCACATCAACTAGGACTCGGAACTAGACTTTAGGGCTGATTTGAAGGCGGTCATGGCGATATTCGGCTTGAACTCTTCCTTGGCTGGAGACTTAGAAAAATTCTGTTGTAATGTCCGGGGGTATTGGTTCCTTTTATAACGATTTTTTCCACATCCGGGGTATTACATTGTGAATAAGATGGAAAGGTTGCAAAGAGCGCAGCTGATGGTCGAAAGGAAATCACTTCAAACCCTTATGTGAGTAGAATTCTCTTCATTTGATGATTATTTTGCCGTTTGGCTAAGCTAGCAATCAGAGCGGCCTGTGATTCGATAGTCAGCAGCAATTCGATATGCGGGGTTTCCGGCCGTGAATTGACATGAACTATGACCGAATGGTCTCGCTGAGTCATGAATTATTTAGTTATTTTAATCCCGAATTCGTTGAAAATGAAGCGATCGTCGATGTAAAATGCTTTCTGATAGTTCATTTTAGACCATGCATGGATTTGGAAAGCTTTAGTCCATCTCTCGCTCCGGCGCTTTAAAAATTTGTTTTCATTTGATGTTATTTCATGTTGTAAACAAGTTAATTAAATTGGTAGAATTCATGATTTGAACAAAATGCCGTAAATGCAGTCTTTTTGGTTCATAAAGAGATTTATTAGAGTAATTTACGTTGAACATGAGCTACAACTAGTCGATTCATGCAAAGCTTCTTGCAAAATTATGTCTTTAGAACTAGAGCTGTGTCAAAATCTTTAGACACCTTTTATTAAATCAAGACAGATTGCTCAAAGGAAATGCGAGTTAAGGCAAATTTTGGATCAAGTATTCCAACAAAGTAGTGATTTCACTCTCGTGTGCCCGTCCCAATGTCAAAATTAGCTGATATTCTTGTTTACTGTAAGGTTTAAAGGTTATATTATGTGTGTGTGTCTTTTTCTTCTCAGTGAAGTCTCATAGATTAGAGCTTTTTCAAGGAGACTTCACTGGAGCTAATTCATTAGTCCTCAGATATGGCTCTTTGAATCCATTCTTTTCCAATTCGATGGATTTAACGTTCAATTTGTGGTCTATTTTGGGTTGAAGTGAGCTTCAGAGGAGCGTTAGGGCGAACAGAACATATTCTTGTCCACAATCTGTCTTGATTTAATAAAAGGTGGCTACAGTCTGGTTGTCAAGAAAATTGAATGGGGTTGAGATTTTTTTTTTTTTTTTTTTTTTTTTTTTTTTTTTCTTTTAAGGACATGGGAGATTATTTGGCTTACTTTCAGTGGAAATGAAGTGCTTTCAATTTTATACTCATGGCTTTTATCCCTTCTACCTACCTACCCCCCCCCCCCCCCCTTCCATTTACTTTTGGTTAGTTTACCCAGGCTCCAACTCGCCATATCTACCGAACTTTGAATTCTAATGGCGCGCGCTGACTTGTAGAACAGAGGTGATCTAGTTTTTCATTTTGCTGTCTAAAGGAAGTTTGCCGGAGGACATCATTAAGTCCTATGAAGGTGGAAGTCTAACGATTTGCAAGTTTTGCGTCGGCTGTTATTGTACCTTAGAACAAAGCTTTAACGGGTTGAACTCTTGACTCGGTACAGTTTTGCTAGGTACAAATAGCGTTGTGCTTGCTTTAGACGGCAAAGGTCTTCAGCCACATCAACTAGGACTCGGAACTAGACTTTAGGGCTGATTTGAAGGCGGTCATGGCGATATTCGGCTTGAACTCTTCCTTGGCTGGAGACTTAGAAAAATTCTGTTGTAATGTCCGGGGGTATTGGTTCCTTTTATAACGATTTTTTCCACATCCGGGGTATTACATTGTGAATAAGATGGAAAGGTTGCAAAGAGCGCAGCTGATGGTCGAAAGGAAATCACTTCAAACCCTTATGTGAGTAGAATTCTCTTCATTTGATGATTATTTTGCCGTTTGGCTAAGCTAGCAATCAGAGCGGCCTGTGATTCGATAGTCAGCAGCAATTCGATATGCGGGGTTTCCGGCCGTGAATTGACATGAACTATGACCGAATGGTCTCGCTGAGTCATGAATTATTTAGTTATTTTAATCCCGAATTCGTTGAAAATGAAGCGATCGTCGATGTAAAATGCTTTCTGATAGTTCATTTTAGACCATGCATGGATTTGGAAAGCTTTAGTCCATCTCTCGCTCCGGCGCTTTAAAAATTTGTTTTCATTTGATGTTATTTCATGTTGTAAACAAGTTAATTAAATTGGTAGAATTCATGATTTGAACAAAATGCCGTAAATGCAGTCTTTTTGGTTCATAAAGAGATTTATTAGAGTAATTTACGTTGAACATGAGCTACAACTAGTCGATTCATGCAAAGCTTCTTGCAAAATTATGTCTTTAGAACTAGAGCTGTGTCAAAATCTTTAGACACCTTTTATTAAATCAAGACAGATTGCTCAAAGGAAATGCGAGTTAAGGCAAATTTTGGATCAAGTATTCCAACAAAGTAGTGATTTCACTCTCGTGTGCCCGTCCCAATGTCAAAATTAGCTGATATTCTTGTTTACTGTAAGGTTTAAAGGTTATATTATGTGTGTGTGTCTTTTTCTTCTCAGTGAAGTCTCATAGATTAGAGCTTTTTCAAGGAGACTTCACTGGAGCTAATTCATTAGTCCTCAGATATGGCTCTTTGAATCCATTCTTTTCCAATTCGATGGATTTAACGTTCAATTTGTGGTCTATTTTGGGTTGAAGTGAGCTTCAGAGGAGCGTTAGGGCGAACAGAACATATTCTTGTCCACAATCTGTCTTGATTTAATAAAAGGTGGCTACAGTCTGGTTGTCAAGAAAATTGAATGGGGTTGAGATTTTTTTTTTTTTTTTTTTTTTTTTTTTTTCTTTTAAGGACATGGGAGATTATTTGGCTTACTTTCAGTGGAAATGAAGTGCTTTCAATTTTATACTCATGGCTTTTATCCCTTCTACCTACCTACCCCCCCCCCCCCCCTTCCATTTACTTTTGGTTAGTTTACCCAGGCTCCAACTCGCCATATCTACCGAACTTTGAATTCTAATGGCGCGCGCTGACTTGTAGAACAGAGGTGATCTAGTTTTTCATTTTGCTGTCTAAAGGAAGTTTGCCGGAGGACATCATTAAGTCCTATGAAGGTGGAAGTCTAACGATTTGCAAGTTTTGCGTCGGCTGTTATTGTACCTTAGAACAAAGCTTTAACGGGTTGAACTCTTGACTCGGTACAGTTTTGCTAGGTACAAATAGCGTTGTGCTTGCTTTAGACGGCAAAGGTCTTCAGCCACATCAACTAGGACTCGGAACTAGACTTTAGGGCTGATTTGAAGGCGGTCATGGCGATATTCGGCTTGAACTCTTCCTTGGCTGGAGACTTAGAAAAATTCTGTTGTAATGTCCGGGGGTATTGGTTCCTTTTATAACGATTTTTTCCACATCCGGGGTATTACATTGTGAATAAGATGGAAAGGTTGCAAAGAGCGCAGCTGATGGTCGAAAGGAAATCACTTCAAACCCTTATGTGAGTAGAATTCTCTTCATTTGATGATTATTTTGCCGTTTGGCTAAGCTAGCAATCAGAGCGGCCTGTGATTCGATAGTCAGCAGCAATTCGATATGCGGGGTTTCCGGCCGTGAATTGACATGAACTATGACCGAATGGTCTCGCTGAGTCATGAATTATTTAGTTATTTTAATCCCGAATTCGTTGAAAATGAAGCGATCGTCGATGTAAAATGCTTTCTGATAGTTCATTTTAGACCATGCATGGATTTGGAAAGCTTTAGTCCATCTCTCGCTCCGGCGCTTTAAAAATTTGTTTTCATTTGATGTTATTTCATGTTGTAAACAAGTTAATTAAATTGGTAGAATTCATGATTTGAACAAAATGCCGTAAATGCAGTCTTTTTGGTTCATAAAGAGATTTATTAGAGTAATTTACGTTGAACATGAGCTACAACTAGTCGATTCATGCAAAGCTTCTTGCAAAATTATGTCTTTAGAACTAGAGCTGTGTCAAAATCTTTAGACACCTTTTATTAAATCAAGACAGATTGCTCAAAGGAAATGCGAGTTAAGGCAAATTTTGGATCAAGTATTCCAACAAAGTAGTGATTTCACTCTCGTGTGCCCGTCCCAATGTCAAAATTAGCTGATATTCTTGTTTACTGTAAGGTTTAAAGGTTATATTATGTGTGTGTGTCTTTTTCTTCTCAGTGAAGTCTCATAGATTAGAGCTTTTTCAAGGAGACTTCACTGGAGCTAATTCATTAGTCCTCAGATATGGCTCTTTGAATCCATTCTTTTCCAATTCGATGGATTTAACGTTCAATTTGTGGTCTATTTTGGGTTGAAGTGAGCTTCAGAGGAGCGTTAGGGCGAACAGAACATATTCTTGTCCACAATCTGTCTTGATTTAATAAAAGGTGGCTACAGTCTGGTTGTCAAGAAAATTGAATGGGGTTGAGATTTTTTTTTTTTTTTTTTTTTTTTTTTTTTTTCTTTTAAGGACATGGGAGATTATTTGGCTTACTTTCAGTGGAAATGAAGTGCTTTCAATTTTATACTCATGGCTTTTATCCCTTCTACCTACCTACCCCCCCCCCCCCCCCTTCCATTTACTTTTGGTTAGTTTACCCAGGCTCCAACTCGCCATATCTACCGAACTTTGAATTCTAATGGCGCGCGCTGACTTGTAGAACAGAGGTGATCTAGTTTTTCATTTTGCTGTCTAAAGGAAGTTTGCCGGAGGACATCATTAAGTCCTATGAAGGTGGAAGTCTAACGATTTGCAAGTTTTGCGTCGGCTGTTATTGTACCTTAGAACAAAGCTTTAACGGGTTGAACTCTTGACTCGGTACAGTTTTGCTAGGTACAAATAGCGTTGTGCTTGCTTTAGACGGCAAAGGTCTTCAGCCACATCAACTAGGACTCGGAACTAGACTTTAGGGCTGATTTGAAGGCGGTCATGGCGATATTCGGCTTGAACTCTTCCTTGGCTGGAGACTTAGAAAAATTCTGTTGTAATGTCCGGGGGTATTGGTTCCTTTTATAACGATTTTTTCCACATCCGGGGTATTACATTGTGAATAAGATGGAAAGGTTGCAAAGAGCGCAGCTGATGGTCGAAAGGAAATCACTTCAAACCCTTATGTGAGTAGAATTCTCTTCATTTGATGATTATTTTGCCGTTTGGCTAAGCTAGCAATCAGAGCGGCCTGTGATTCGATAGTCAGCAGCAATTCGATATGCGGGGTTTCCGGCCGTGAATTGACATGAACTATGACCGAATGGTCTCGCTGAGTCATGAATTATTTAGTTATTTTAATCCCGAATTCGTTGAAAATGAAGCGATCGTCGATGTAAAATGCTTTCTGATAGTTCATTTTAGACCATGCATGGATTTGGAAAGCTTTAGTCCATCTCTCGCTCCGGCGCTTTAAAAATTTGTTTTCATTTGATGTTATTTCATGTTGTAAACAAGTTAATTAAATTGGTAGAATTCATGATTTGAACAAAATGCCGTAAATGCAGTCTTTTTGGTTCATAAAGAGATTTATTAGAGTAATTTACGTTGAACATGAGCTACAACTAGTCGATTCATGCAAAGCTTCTTGCAAAATTATGTCTTTAGAACTAGAGCTGTGTCAAAATCTTTAGACACCTTTTATTAAATCAAGACAGATTGCTCAAAGGAAATGCGAGTTAAGGCAAATTTTGGATCAAGTATTCCAACAAAGTAGTGATTTCACTCTCGTGTGCCCGTCCCAATGTCAAAATTAGCTGATATTCTTGTTTACTGTAAGGTTTAAAGGTTATATTATGTGTGTGTGTCTTTTTCTTCTCAGTGAAGTCTCATAGATTAGAGCTTTTTCAAGGAGACTTCACTGGAGCTAATTCATTAGTCCTCAGATATGGCTCTTTGAATCCATTCTTTTCCAATTCGATGGATTTAACGTTCAATTTGTGGTCTATTTTGGGTTGAAGTGAGCTTCAGAGGAGCGTTAGGGCGAACAGAACATATTCTTGTCCACAATCTGTCTTGATTTAATAAAAGGTGGCTACAGTCTGGTTGTCAAGAAAATTGAATGGGGTTGAGATTTTTTTTTTTTTTTTTTTTTTTTTTTTTTTCTTTTAAGGACATGGGAGATTATTTGGCTTACTTTCAGTGGAAATGAAGTGCTTTCAATTTTATACTCATGGCTTTTATCCCTTCTACCTACCTACCCCCCCCCCCCCCCCTTCCATTTACTTTTGGTTAGTTTACCCAGGCTCCAACTCGCCATATCTACCGAACTTTGAATTCTAATGGCGCGCGCTGACTTGTAGAACAGAGGTGATCTAGTTTTTCATTTTGCTGTCTAAAGGAAGTTTGCCGGAGGACATCATTAAGTCCTATGAAGGTGGAAGTCTAACGATTTGCAAGTTTTGCGTCGGCTGTTATTGTACCTTAGAACAAAGCTTTAACGGGTTGAACTCTTGACTCGGTACAGTTTTGCTAGGTACAAATAGCGTTGTGCTTGCTTTAGACGGCAAAGGTCTTCAGCCACATCAACTAGGACTCGGAACTAGACTTTAGGGCTGATTTGAAGGCGGTCATGGCGATATTCGGCTTGAACTCTTCCTTGGCTGGAGACTTAGAAAAATTCTGTTGTAATGTCCGGGGGTATTGGTTCCTTTTATAACGATTTTTTCCACATCCGGGGTATTACATTGTGAATAAGATGGAAAGGTTGCAAAGAGCGCAGCTGATGGTCGAAAGGAAATCACTTCAAACCCTTATGTGAGTAGAATTCTCTTCATTTGATGATTATTTTGCCGTTTGGCTAAGCTAGCAATCAGAGCGGCCTGTGATTCGATAGTCAGCAGCAATTCGATATGCGGGGTTTCCGGCCGTGAATTGACATGAACTATGACCGAATGGTCTCGCTGAGTCATGAATTATTTAGTTATTTTAATCCCGAATTCGTTGAAAATGAAGCGATCGTCGATGTAAAATGCTTTCTGATAGTTCATTTTAGACCATGCATGGATTTGGAAAGCTTTAGTCCATCTCTCGCTCCGGCGCTTTAAAAATTTGTTTTCATTTGATGTTATTTCATGTTGTAAACAAGTTAATTAAATTGGTAGAATTCATGATTTGAACAAAATGCCGTAAATGCAGTCTTTTTGGTTCATAAAGAGATTTATTAGAGTAATTTACGTTGAACATGAGCTACAACTAGTCGATTCATGCAAAGCTTCTTGCAAAATTATGTCTTTAGAACTAGAGCTGTGTCAAAATCTTTAGACACCTTTTATTAAATCAAGACAGATTGCTCAAAGGAAATGCGAGTTAAGGCAAATTTTGGATCAAGTATTCCAACAAAGTAGTGATTTCACTCTCGTGTGCCCGTCCCAATGTCAAAATTAGCTGATATTCTTGTTTACTGTAAGGTTTAAAGGTTATATTATGTGTGTGTGTCTTTTTCTTCTCAGTGAAGTCTCATAGATTAGAGCTTTTTCAAGGAGACTTCACTGGAGCTAATTCATTAGTCCTCAGATATGGCTCTTTGAATCCATTCTTTTCCAATTCGATGGATTTAACGTTCAATTTGTGGTCTATTTTGGGTTGAAGTGAGCTTCAGAGGAGCGTTAGGGCGAACAGAACATATTCTTGTCCACAATCTGTCTTGATTTAATAAAAGGTGGCTACAGTCTGGTTGTCAAGAAAATTGAATGGGGTTGAGATTTTTTTTTTTTTTTTTTTTTTTTTTTTTTTTCTTTTAAGGACATGGGAGATTATTTGGCTTACTTTCAGTGGAAATGAAGTGCTTTCAATTTTATACTCATGGCTTTTATCCCTTCTACCTACCTACCCCCCCCCCCCCCCCTTCCATTTACTTTTGGTTAGTTTACCCAGGCTCCAACTCGCCATATCTACCGAACTTTGAATTCTAATGGCGCGCGCTGACTTGTAGAACAGAGGTGATCTAGTTTTTCATTTTGCTGTCTAAAGGAAGTTTGCCGGAGGACATCATTAAGTCCTATGAAGGTGGAAGTCTAACGATTTGCAAGTTTTGCGTCGGCTGTTATTGTACCTTAGAACAAAGCTTTAACGGGTTGAACTCTTGACTCGGTACAGTTTTGCTAGGTACAAATAGCGTTGTGCTTGCTTTAGACGGCAAAGGTCTTCAGCCACATCAACTAGGACTCGGAACTAGACTTTAGGGCTGATTTGAAGGCGGTCATGGCGATATTCGGCTTGAACTCTTCCTTGGCTGGAGACTTAGAAAAATTCTGTTGTAATGTCCGGGGGTATTGGTTCCTTTTATAACGATTTTTTCCACATCCGGGGTATTACATTGTGAATAAGATGGAAAGGTTGCAAAGAGCGCAGCTGATGGTCGAAAGGAAATCACTTCAAACCCTTATGTGAGTAGAATTCTCTTCATTTGATGATTATTTTGCCGTTTGGCTAAGCTAGCAATCAGAGCGGCCTGTGATTCGATAGTCAGCAGCAATTCGATATGCGGGGTTTCCGGCCGTGAATTGACATGAACTATGACCGAATGGTCTCGCTGAGTCATGAATTATTTAGTTATTTTAATCCCGAATTCGTTGAAAATGAAGCGATCGTCGATGTAAAATGCTTTCTGATAGTTCATTTTAGACCATGCATGGATTTGGAAAGCTTTAGTCCATCTCTCGCTCCGGCGCTTTAAAAATTTGTTTTCATTTGATGTTATTTCATGTTGTAAACAAGTTAATTAAATTGGTAGAATTCATGATTTGAACAAAATGCCGTAAATGCAGTCTTTTTGGTTCATAAAGAGATTTATTAGAGTAATTTACGTTGAACATGAGCTACAACTAGTCGATTCATGCAAAGCTTCTTGCAAAATTATGTCTTTAGAACTAGAGCTGTGTCAAAATCTTTAGACACCTTTTATTAAATCAAGACAGATTGCTCAAAGGAAATGCGAGTTAAGGCAAATTTTGGATCAAGTATTCCAACAAAGTAGTGATTTCACTCTCGTGTGCCCGTCCCAATGTCAAAATTAGCTGATATTCTTGTTTACTGTAAGGTTTAAAGGTTATATTATGTGTGTGTGTCTTTTTCTTCTCAGTGAAGTCTCATAGATTAGAGCTTTTTCAAGGAGACTTCACTGGAGCTAATTCATTAGTCCTCAGATATGGCTCTTTGAATCCATTCTTTTCCAATTCGATGGATTTAACGTTCAATTTGTGGTCTATTTTGGGTTGAAGTGAGCTTCAGAGGAGCGTTAGGGCGAACAGAACATATTCTTGTCCACAATCTGTCTTGATTTAATAAAAGGTGGCTACAGTCTGGTTGTCAAGAAAATTGAATGGGGTTGAGATTTTTTTTTTTTTTTTTTTTTTTTTTTTTTTTTCTTTTAAGGACATGGGAGATTATTTGGCTTACTTTCAGTGGAAATGAAGTGCTTTCAATTTTATACTCATGGCTTTTATCCCTTCTACCTACCTACCCCCCCCCCCCCCCTTCCATTTACTTTTGGTTAGTTTACCCAGGCTCCAACTCGCCATATCTACCGAACTTTGAATTCTAATGGCGCGCGCTGACTTGTAGAACAGAGGTGATCTAGTTTTTCATTTTGCTGTCTAAAGGAAGTTTGCCGGAGGACATCATTAAGTCCTATGAAGGTGGAAGTCTAACGATTTGCAAGTTTTGCGTCGGCTGTTATTGTACCTTAGAACAAAGCTTTAACGGGTTGAACTCTTGACTCGGTACAGTTTTGCTAGGTACAAATAGCGTTGTGCTTGCTTTAGACGGCAAAGGTCTTCAGCCACATCAACTAGGACTCGGAACTAGACTTTAGGGCTGATTTGAAGGCGGTCATGGCGATATTCGGCTTGAACTCTTCCTTGGCTGGAGACTTAGAAAAATTCTGTTGTAATGTCCGGGGGTATTGGTTCCTTTTATAACGATTTTTTCCACATCCGGGGTATTACATTGTGAATAAGATGGAAAGGTTGCAAAGAGCGCAGCTGATGGTCGAAAGGAAATCACTTCAAACCCTTATGTGAGTAGAATTCTCTTCATTTGATGATTATTTTGCCGTTTGGCTAAGCTAGCAATCAGAGCGGCCTGTGATTCGATAGTCAGCAGCAATTCGATATGCGGGGTTTCCGGCCGTGAATTGACATGAACTATGACCGAATGGTCTCGCTGAGTCATGAATTATTTAGTTATTTTAATCCCGAATTCGTTGAAAATGAAGCGATCGTCGATGTAAAATGCTTTCTGATAGTTCATTTTAGACCATGCATGGATTTGGAAAGCTTTAGTCCATCTCTCGCTCCGGCGCTTTAAAAATTTGTTTTCATTTGATGTTATTTCATGTTGTAAACAAGTTAATTAAATTGGTAGAATTCATGATTTGAACAAAATGCCGTAAATGCAGTCTTTTTGGTTCATAAAGAGATTTATTAGAGTAATTTACGTTGAACATGAGCTACAACTAGTCGATTCATGCAAAGCTTCTTGCAAAATTATGTCTTTAGAACTAGAGCTGTGTCAAAATCTTTAGACACCTTTTATTAAATCAAGACAGATTGCTCAAAGGAAATGCGAGTTAAGGCAAATTTTGGATCAAGTATTCCAACAAAGTAGTGATTTCACTCTCGTGTGCCCGTCCCAATGTCAAAATTAGCTGATATTCTTGTTTACTGTAAGGTTTAAAGGTTATATTATGTGTGTGTGTCTTTTTCTTCTCAGTGAAGTCTCATAGATTAGAGCTTTTTCAAGGAGACTTCACTGGAGCTAATTCATTAGTCCTCAGATATGGCTCTTTGAATCCATTCTTTTCCAATTCGATGGATTTAACGTTCAATTTGTGGTCTATTTTGGGTTGAAGTGAGCTTCAGAGGAGCGTTAGGGCGAACAGAACATATTCTTGTCCACAATCTGTCTTGATTTAATAAAAGGTGGCTACAGTCTGGTTGTCAAGAAAATTGAATGGGGTTGAGATTTTTTTTTTTTTTTTTTTTTTTTTTTTTTTTCTTTTAAGGACATGGGAGATTATTTGGCTTACTTTCAGTGGAAATGAAGTGCTTTCAATTTTATACTCATGGCTTTTATCCCTTCTACCTACCTACCCCCCCCCCCCCCCCTTCCATTTACTTTTGGTTAGTTTACCCAGGCTCCAACTCGCCATATCTACCGAACTTTGAATTCTAATGGCGCGCGCTGACTTGTAGAACAGAGGTGATCTAGTTTTTCATTTTGCTGTCTAAAGGAAGTTTGCCGGAGGACATCATTAAGTCCTATGAAGGTGGAAGTCTAACGATTTGCAAGTTTTGCGTCGGCTGTTATTGTACCTTAGAACAAAGCTTTAACGGGTTGAACTCTTGACTCGGTACAGTTTTGCTAGGTACAAATAGCGTTGTGCTTGCTTTAGACGGCAAAGGTCTTCAGCCACATCAACTAGGACTCGGAACTAGACTTTAGGGCTGATTTGAAGGCGGTCATGGCGATATTCGGCTTGAACTCTTCCTTGGCTGGAGACTTAGAAAAATTCTGTTGTAATGTCCGGGGGTATTGGTTCCTTTTATAACGATTTTTTCCACATCCGGGGTATTACATTGTGAATAAGATGGAAAGGTTGCAAAGAGCGCAGCTGATGGTCGAAAGGAAATCACTTCAAACCCTTATGTGAGTAGAATTCTCTTCATTTGATGATTATTTTGCCGTTTGGCTAAGCTAGCAATCAGAGCGGCCTGTGATTCGATAGTCAGCAGCAATTCGATATGCGGGGTTTCCGGCCGTGAATTGACATGAACTATGACCGAATGGTCTCGCTGAGTCATGAATTATTTAGTTATTTTAATCCCGAATTCGTTGAAAATGAAGCGATCGTCGATGTAAAATGCTTTCTGATAGTTCATTTTAGACCATGCATGGATTTGGAAAGCTTTAGTCCATCTCTCGCTCCGGCGCTTTAAAAATTTGTTTTCATTTGATGTTATTTCATGTTGTAAACAAGTTAATTAAATTGGTAGAATTCATGATTTGAACAAAATGCCGTAAATGCAGTCTTTTTGGTTCATAAAGAGATTTATTAGAGTAATTTACGTTGAACATGAGCTACAACTAGTCGATTCATGCAAAGCTTCTTGCAAAATTATGTCTTTAGAACTAGAGCTGTGTCAAAATCTTTAGACACCTTTTATTAAATCAAGACAGATTGCTCAAAGGAAATGCGAGTTAAGGCAAATTTTGGATCAAGTATTCCAACAAAGTAGTGATTTCACTCTCGTGTGCCCGTCCCAATGTCAAAATTAGCTGATATTCTTGTTTACTGTAAGGTTTAAAGGTTATATTATGTGTGTGTGTCTTTTTCTTCTCAGTGAAGTCTCATAGATTAGAGCTTTTTCAAGGAGACTTCACTGGAGCTAATTCATTAGTCCTCAGATATGGCTCTTTGAATCCATTCTTTTCCAATTCGATGGATTTAACGTTCAATTTGTGGTCTATTTTGGGTTGAAGTGAGCTTCAGAGGAGCGTTAGGGCGAACAGAACATATTCTTGTCCACAATCTGTCTTGATTTAATAAAAGGTGGCTACAGTCTGGTTGTCAAGAAAATTGAATGGGGTT
Source organism: Oculina patagonica (assembly GCF_052425735.1). Lineage (NCBI taxonomy): Eukaryota > Metazoa > Cnidaria > Anthozoa > Scleractinia > Oculinidae > Oculina > Oculina patagonica. The sequence continues at coordinate 28,027 of NW_027558048.1, forward strand.
GAGATTTTTTTTTTTTTTTTTTTTTTTTTTTTTTTTTTTCTTTTAAGGACATGGGAGATTATTTGGCTTACTTTCAGTGGAAATGAAGTGCTTTCAATTTTATACTCATGGCTTTTATCCCTTCTACCTACCTACCCCCCCCCCCCCCCCTTCCATTTACTTTTGGTTAGTTTACCCAGGCTCCAACTCGCCATATCTACCGAACTTTGAATTCTAATGGCGCGCGCTGACTTGTAGAACAGAGGTGATCTAGTTTTTCATTTTGCTGTCTAAAGGAAGTTTGCCGGAGGACATCATTAAGTCCTATGAAGGTGGAAGTCTAACGATTTGCAAGTTTTGCGTCGGCTGTTATTGTACCTTAGAACAAAGCTTTAACGGGTTGAACTCTTGACTCGGTACAGTTTTGCTAGGTACAAATAGCGTTGTGCTTGCTTTAGACGGCAAAGGTCTTCAGCCACATCAACTAGGACTCGGAACTAGACTTTAGGGCTGATTTGAAGGCGGTCATGGCGATATTCGGCTTGAACTCTTCCTTGGCTGGAGACTTAGAAAAATTCTGTTGTAATGTCCGGGGGTATTGGTTCCTTTTATAACGATTTTTTCCACATCCGGGGTATTACATTGTGAATAAGATGGAAAGGTTGCAAAGAGCGCAGCTGATGGTCGAAAGGAAATCACTTCAAACCCTTATGTGAGTAGAATTCTCTTCATTTGATGATTATTTTGCCGTTTGGCTAAGCTAGCAATCAGAGCGGCCTGTGATTCGATAGTCAGCAGCAATTCGATATGCGGGGTTTCCGGCCGTGAATTGACATGAACTATGACCGAATGGTCTCGCTGAGTCATGAATTATTTAGTTATTTTAATCCCGAATTCGTTGAAAATGAAGCGATCGTCGATGTAAAATGCTTTCTGATAGTTCATTTTAGACCATGCATGGATTTGGAAAGCTTTAGTCCATCTCTCGCTCCGGCGCTTTAAAAATTTGTTTTCATTTGATGTTATTTCATGTTGTAAACAAGTTAATTAAATTGGTAGAATTCATGATTTGAACAAAATGCCGTAAATGCAGTCTTTTTGGTTCATAAAGAGATTTATTAGAGTAATTTACGTTGAACATGAGCTACAACTAGTCGATTCATGCAAAGCTTCTTGCAAAATTATGTCTTTAGAACTAGAGCTGTGTCAAAATCTTTAGACACCTTTTATTAAATCAAGACAGATTGCTCAAAGGAAATGCGAGTTAAGGCAAATTTTGGATCAAGTATTCCAACAAAGTAGTGATTTCACTCTCGTGTGCCCGTCCCAATGTCAAAATTAGCTGATATTCTTGTTTACTGTAAGGTTTAAAGGTTATATTATGTGTGTGTGTCTTTTTCTTCTCAGTGAAGTCTCATAGATTAGAGCTTTTTCAAGGAGACTTCACTGGAGCTAATTCATTAGTCCTCAGATATGGCTCTTTGAATCCATTCTTTTCCAATTCGATGGATTTAACGTTCAATTTGTGGTCTATTTTGGGTTGAAGTGAGCTTCAGAGGAGCGTTAGGGCGAACAGAACATATTCTTGTCCACAATCTGTCTTGATTTAATAAAAGGTGGCTACAGTCTGGTTGTCAAGAAAATTGAATGGGGTTGAGATTTTTTTTTTTTTTTTTTTTTTTTTTTTTTCTTTTAAGGACATGGGAGATTATTTGGCTTACTTTCAGTGGAAATGAAGTGCTTTCAATTTTATACTCATGGCTTTTATCCCTTCTACCTACCTACCCCCCCCCCCCCCCTTCCATTTACTTTTGGTTAGTTTACCCAGGCTCCAACTCGCCATATCTACCGAACTTTGAATTCTAATGGCGCGCGCTGACTTGTAGAACAGAGGTGATCTAGTTTTTCATTTTGCTGTCTAAAGGAAGTTTGCCGGAGGACATCATTAAGTCCTATGAAGGTGGAAGTCTAACGATTTGCAAGTTTTGCGTCGGCTGTTATTGTACCTTAGAACAAAGCTTTAACGGGTTGAACTCTTGACTCGGTACAGTTTTGCTAGGTACAAATAGCGTTGTGCTTGCTTTAGACGGCAAAGGTCTTCAGCCACATCAACTAGGACTCGGAACTAGACTTTAGGGCTGATTTGAAGGCGGTCATGGCGATATTCGGCTTGAACTCTTCCTTGGCTGGAGACTTAGAAAAATTCTGTTGTAATGTCCGGGGGTATTGGTTCCTTTTATAACGATTTTTTCCACATCCGGGGTATTACATTGTGAATAAGATGGAAAGGTTGCAAAGAGCGCAGCTGATGGTCGAAAGGAAATCACTTCAAACCCTTATGTGAGTAGAATTCTCTTCATTTGATGATTATTTTGCCGTTTGGCTAAGCTAGCAATCAGAGCGGCCTGTGATTCGATAGTCAGCAGCAATTCGATATGCGGGGTTTCCGGCCGTGAATTGACATGAACTATGACCGAATGGTCTCGCTGAGTCATGAATTATTTAGTTATTTTAATCCCGAATTCGTTGAAAATGAAGCGATCGTCGATGTAAAATGCTTTCTGATAGTTCATTTTAGACCATGCATGGATTTGGAAAGCTTTAGTCCATCTCTCGCTCCGGCGCTTTAAAAATTTGTTTTCATTTGATGTTATTTCATGTTGTAAACAAGTTAATTAAATTGGTAGAATTCATGATTTGAACAAAATGCCGTAAATGCAGTCTTTTTGGTTCATAAAGAGATTTATTAGAGTAATTTACGTTGAACATGAGCTACAACTAGTCGATTCATGCAAAGCTTCTTGCAAAATTATGTCTTTAGAACTAGAGCTGTGTCAAAATCTTTAGACACCTTTTATTAAATCAAGACAGATTGCTCAAAGGAAATGCGAGTTAAGGCAAATTTTGGATCAAGTATTCCAACAAAGTAGTGATTTCACTCTCGTGTGCCCGTCCCAATGTCAAAATTAGCTGATATTCTTGTTTACTGTAAGGTTTAAAGGTTATATTATGTGTGTGTGTCTTTTTCTTCTCAGTGAAGTCTCATAGATTAGAGCTTTTTCAAGGAGACTTCACTGGAGCTAATTCATTAGTCCTCAGATATGGCTCTTTGAATCCATTCTTTTCCAATTCGATGGATTTAACGTTCAATTTGTGGTCTATTTTGGGTTGAAGTGAGCTTCAGAGGAGCGTTAGGGCGAACAGAACATATTCTTGTCCACAATCTGTCTTGATTTAATAAAAGGTGGCTACAGTCTGGTTGTCAAGAAAATTGAATGGGGTTGAGATTTTTTTTTTTTTTTTTTTTTTTTTTTTTTCTTTTAAGGACATGGGAGATTATTTGGCTTACTTTCAGTGGAAATGAAGTGCTTTCAATTTTATACTCATGGCTTTTATCCCTTCTACCTACCTACCCCCCCCCCCCCCCTTCCATTTACTTTTGGTTAGTTTACCCAGGCTCCAACTCGCCATATCTACCGAACTTTGAATTCTAATGGCGCGCGCTGACTTGTAGAACAGAGGTGATCTAGTTTTTCATTTTGCTGTCTAAAGGAAGTTTGCCGGAGGACATCATTAAGTCCTATGAAGGTGGAAGTCTAACGATTTGCAAGTTTTGCGTCGGCTGTTATTGTACCTTAGAACAAAGCTTTAACGGGTTGAACTCTTGACTCGGTACAGTTTTGCTAGGTACAAATAGCGTTGTGCTTGCTTTAGACGGCAAAGGTCTTCAGCCACATCAACTAGGACTCGGAACTAGACTTTAGGGCTGATTTGAAGGCGGTCATGGCGATATTCGGCTTGAACTCTTCCTTGGCTGGAGACTTAGAAAAATTCTGTTGTAATGTCCGGGGGTATTGGTTCCTTTTATAACGATTTTTTCCACATCCGGGGTATTACATTGTGAATAAGATGGAAAGGTTGCAAAGAGCGCAGCTGATGGTCGAAAGGAAATCACTTCAAACCCTTATGTGAGTAGAATTCTCTTCATTTGATGATTATTTTGCCGTTTGGCTAAGCTAGCAATCAGAGCGGCCTGTGATTCGATAGTCAGCAGCAATTCGATATGCGGGGTTTCCGGCCGTGAATTGACATGAACTATGACCGAATGGTCTCGCTGAGTCATGAATTATTTAGTTATTTTAATCCCGAATTCGTTGAAAATGAAGCGATCGTCGATGTAAAATGCTTTCTGATAGTTCATTTTAGACCATGCATGGATTTGGAAAGCTTTAGTCCATCTCTCGCTCCGGCGCTTTAAAAATTTGTTTTCATTTGATGTTATTTCATGTTGTAAACAAGTTAATTAAATTGGTAGAATTCATGATTTGAACAAAATGCCGTAAATGCAGTCTTTTTGGTTCATAAAGAGATTTATTAGAGTAATTTACGTTGAACATGAGCTACAACTAGTCGATTCATGCAAAGCTTCTTGCAAAATTATGTCTTTAGAACTAGAGCTGTGTCAAAATCTTTAGACACCTTTTATTAAATCAAGACAGATTGCTCAAAGGAAATGCGAGTTAAGGCAAATTTTGGATCAAGTATTCCAACAAAGTAGTGATTTCACTCTCGTGTGCCCGTCCCAATGTCAAAATTAGCTGATATTCTTGTTTACTGTAAGGTTTAAAGGTTATATTATGTGTGTGTGTCTTTTTCTTCTCAGTGAAGTCTCATAGATTAGAGCTTTTTCAAGGAGACTTCACTGGAGCTAATTCATTAGTCCTCAGATATGGCTCTTTGAATCCATTCTTTTCCAATTCGATGGATTTAACGTTCAATTTGTGGTCTATTTTGGGTTGAAGTGAGCTTCAGAGGAGCGTTAGGGCGAACAGAACATATTCTTGTCCACAATCTGTCTTGATTTAATAAAAGGTGGCTACAGTCTGGTTGTCAAGAAAATTGAATGGGGTTGAGATTTTTTTTTTTTTTTTTTTTTTTTTTTTTTTTCTTTTAAGGACATGGGAGATTATTTGGCTTACTTTCAGTGGAAATGAAGTGCTTTCAATTTTATACTCATGGCTTTTATCCCTTCTACCTACCTACCCCCCCCCCCCCCCTTCCATTTACTTTTGGTTAGTTTACCCAGGCTCCAACTCGCCATATCTACCGAACTTTGAATTCTAATGGCGCGCGCTGACTTGTAGAACAGAGGTGATCTAGTTTTTCATTTTGCTGTCTAAAGGAAGTTTGCCGGAGGACATCATTAAGTCCTATGAAGGTGGAAGTCTAACGATTTGCAAGTTTTGCGTCGGCTGTTATTGTACCTTAGAACAAAGCTTTAACGGGTTGAACTCTTGACTCGGTACAGTTTTGCTAGGTACAAATAGCGTTGTGCTTGCTTTAGACGGCAAAGGTCTTCAGCCACATCAACTAGGACTCGGAACTAGACTTTAGGGCTGATTTGAAGGCGGTCATGGCGATATTCGGCTTGAACTCTTCCTTGGCTGGAGACTTAGAAAAATTCTGTTGTAATGTCCGGGGGTATTGGTTCCTTTTATAACGATTTTTTCCACATCCGGGGTATTACATTGTGAATAAGATGGAAAGGTTGCAAAGAGCGCAGCTGATGGTCGAAAGGAAATCACTTCAAACCCTTATGTGAGTAGAATTCTCTTCATTTGATGATTATTTTGCCGTTTGGCTAAGCTAGCAATCAGAGCGGCCTGTGATTCGATAGTCAGCAGCAATTCGATATGCGGGGTTTCCGGCCGTGAATTGACATGAACTATGACCGAATGGTCTCGCTGAGTCATGAATTATTTAGTTATTTTAATCCCGAATTCGTTGAAAATGAAGCGATCGTCGATGTAAAATGCTTTCTGATAGTTCATTTTAGACCATGCATGGATTTGGAAAGCTTTAGTCCATCTCTCGCTCCGGCGCTTTAAAAATTTGTTTTCATTTGATGTTATTTCATGTTGTAAACAAGTTAATTAAATTGGTAGAATTCATGATTTGAACAAAATGCCGTAAATGCAGTCTTTTTGGTTCATAAAGAGATTTATTAGAGTAATTTACGTTGAACATGAGCTACAACTAGTCGATTCATGCAAAGCTTCTTGCAAAATTATGTCTTTAGAACTAGAGCTGTGTCAAAATCTTTAGACACCTTTTATTAAATCAAGACAGATTGCTCAAAGGAAATGCGAGTTAAGGCAAATTTTGGATCAAGTATTCCAACAAAGTAGTGATTTCACTCTCGTGTGCCCGTCCCAATGTCAAAATTAGCTGATATTCTTGTTTACTGTAAGGTTTAAAGGTTATATTATGTGTGTGTGTCTTTTTCTTCTCAGTGAAGTCTCATAGATTAGAGCTTTTTCAAGGAGACTTCACTGGAGCTAATTCATTAGTCCTCAGATATGGCTCTTTGAATCCATTCTTTTCCAATTCGATGGATTTAACGTTCAATTTGTGGTCTATTTTGGGTTGAAGTGAGCTTCAGAGGAGCGTTAGGGCGAACAGAACATATTCTTGTCCACAATCTGTCTTGATTTAATAAAAGGTGGCTACAGTCTGGTTGTCAAGAAAATTGAATGGGGTTGAGATTTTTTTTTTTTTTTTTTTTTTTTTTTTTTTTCTTTTAAGGACATGGGAGATTATTTGGCTTACTTTCAGTGGAAATGAAGTGCTTTCAATTTTATACTCATGGCTTTTATCCCTTCTACCTACCTACCCCCCCCCCCCCCCTTCCATTTACTTTTGGTTAGTTTACCCAGGCTCCAACTCGCCATATCTACCGAACTTTGAATTCTAATGGCGCGCGCTGACTTGTAGAACAGAGGTGATCTAGTTTTTCATTTTGCTGTCTAAAGGAAGTTTGCCGGAGGACATCATTAAGTCCTATGAAGGTGGAAGTCTAACGATTTGCAAGTTTTGCGTCGGCTGTTATTGTACCTTAGAACAAAGCTTTAACGGGTTGAACTCTTGACTCGGTACAGTTTTGCTAGGTACAAATAGCGTTGTGCTTGCTTTAGACGGCAAAGGTCTTCAGCCACATCAACTAGGACTCGGAACTAGACTTTAGGGCTGATTTGAAGGCGGTCATGGCGATATTCGGCTTGAACTCTTCCTTGGCTGGAGACTTAGAAAAATTCTGTTGTAATGTCCGGGGGTATTGGTTCCTTTTATAACGATTTTTTCCACATCCGGGGTATTACATTGTGAATAAGATGGAAAGGTTGCAAAGAGCGCAGCTGATGGTCGAAAGGAAATCACTTCAAACCCTTATGTGAGTAGAATTCTCTTCATTTGATGATTATTTTGCCGTTTGGCTAAGCTAGCAATCAGAGCGGCCTGTGATTCGATAGTCAGCAGCAATTCGATATGCGGGGTTTCCGGCCGTGAATTGACATGAACTATGACCGAATGGTCTCGCTGAGTCATGAATTATTTAGTTATTTTAATCCCGAATTCGTTGAAAATGAAGCGATCGTCGATGTAAAATGCTTTCTGATAGTTCATTTTAGACCATGCATGGATTTGGAAAGCTTTAGTCCATCTCTCGCTCCGGCGCTTTAAAAATTTGTTTTCATTTGATGTTATTTCATGTTGTAAACAAGTTAATTAAATTGGTAGAATTCATGATTTGAACAAAATGCCGTAAATGCAGTCTTTTTGGTTCATAAAGAGATTTATTAGAGTAATTTACGTTGAACATGAGCTACAACTAGTCGATTCATGCAAAGCTTCTTGCAAAATTATGTCTTTAGAACTAGAGCTGTGTCAAAATCTTTAGACACCTTTTATTAAATCAAGACAGATTGCTCAAAGGAAATGCGAGTTAAGGCAAATTTTGGATCAAGTATTCCAACAAAGTAGTGATTTCACTCTCGTGTGCCCGTCCCAATGTCAAAATTAGCTGATATTCTTGTTTACTGTAAGGTTTAAAGGTTATATTATGTGTGTGTGTCTTTTTCTTCTCAGTGAAGTCTCATAGATTAGAGCTTTTTCAAGGAGACTTCACTGGAGCTAATTCATTAGTCCTCAGATATGGCTCTTTGAATCCATTCTTTTCCAATTCGATGGATTTAACGTTCAATTTGTGGTCTATTTTGGGTTGAAGTGAGCTTCAGAGGAGCGTTAGGGCGAACAGAACATATTCTTGTCCACAATCTGTCTTGATTTAATAAAAGGTGGCTACAGTCTGGTTGTCAAGAAAATTGAATGGGGTTGAGATTTTTTTTTTTTTTTTTTTTTTTTTTTTTTCTTTTAAGGACATGGGAGATTATTTGGCTTACTTTCAGTGGAAATGAAGTGCTTTCAATTTTATACTCATGGCTTTTATCCCTTCTACCTACCTACCCCCCCCCCCCCCCTTCCATTTACTTTTGGTTAGTTTACCCAGGCTCCAACTCGCCATATCTACCGAACTTTGAATTCTAATGGCGCGCGCTGACTTGTAGAACAGAGGTGATCTAGTTTTTCATTTTGCTGTCTAAAGGAAGTTTGCCGGAGGACATCATTAAGTCCTATGAAGGTGGAAGTCTAACGATTTGCAAGTTTTGCGTCGGCTGTTATTGTACCTTAGAACAAAGCTTTAACGGGTTGAACTCTTGACTCGGTACAGTTTTGCTAGGTACAAATAGCGTTGTGCTTGCTTTAGACGGCAAAGGTCTTCAGCCACATCAACTAGGACTCGGAACTAGACTTTAGGGCTGATTTGAAGGCGGTCATGGCGATATTCGGCTTGAACTCTTCCTTGGCTGGAGACTTAGAAAAATTCTGTTGTAATGTCCGGGGGTATTGGTTCCTTTTATAACGATTTTTTCCACATCCGGGGTATTACATTGTGAATAAGATGGAAAGGTTGCAAAGAGCGCAGCTGATGGTCGAAAGGAAATCACTTCAAACCCTTATGTGAGTAGAATTCTCTTCATTTGATGATTATTTTGCCGTTTGGCTAAGCTAGCAATCAGAGCGGCCTGTGATTCGATAGTCAGCAGCAATTCGATATGCGGGGTTTCCGGCCGTGAATTGACATGAACTATGACCGAATGGTCTCGCTGAGTCATGAATTATTTAGTTATTTTAATCCCGAATTCGTTGAAAATGAAGCGATCGTCGATGTAAAATGCTTTCTGATAGTTCATTTTAGACCATGCATGGATTTGGAAAGCTTTAGTCCATCTCTCGCTCCGGCGCTTTAAAAATTTGTTTTCATTTGATGTTATTTCATGTTGTAAACAAGTTAATTAAATTGGTAGAATTCATGATTTGAACAAAATGCCGTAAATGCAGTCTTTTTGGTTCATAAAGAGATTTATTAGAGTAATTTACGTTGAACATGAGCTACAACTAGTCGATTCATGCAAAGCTTCTTGCAAAATTATGTCTTTAGAACTAGAGCTGTGTCAAAATCTTTAGACACCTTTTATTAAATCAAGACAGATTGCTCAAAGGAAATGCGAGTTAAGGCAAATTTTGGATCAAGTATTCCAACAAAGTAGTGATTTCACTCTCGTGTGCCCGTCCCAATGTCAAAATTAGCTGATATTCTTGTTTACTGTAAGGTTTAAAGGTTATATTATGTGTGTGTGTCTTTTTCTTCTCAGTGAAGTCTCATAGATTAGAGCTTTTTCAAGGAGACTTCACTGGAGCTAATTCATTAGTCCTCAGATATGGCTCTTTGAATCCATTCTTTTCCAATTCGATGGATTTAACGTTCAATTTGTGGTCTATTTTGGGTTGAAGTGAGCTTCAGAGGAGCGTTAGGGCGAACAGAACATATTCTTGTCCACAATCTGTCTTGATTTAATAAAAGGTGGCTACAGTCTGGTTGTCAAGAAAATTGAATGGGGTTGAGATTTTTTTTTTTTTTTTTTTTTTTTTTTTTTTTCTTTTAAGGACATGGGAGATTATTTGGCTTACTTTCAGTGGAAATGAAGTGCTTTCAATTTTATACTCATGGCTTTTATCCCTTCTACCTACCTACCCCCCCCCCCCCCTTCCATTTACTTTTGGTTAGTTTACCCAGGCTCCAACTCGCCATATCTACCGAACTTTGAATTCTAATGGCGCGCGCTGACTTGTAGAACAGAGGTGATCTAGTTTTTCATTTTGCTGTCTAAAGGAAGTTTGCCGGAGGACATCATTAAGTCCTATGAAGGTGGAAGTCTAACGATTTGCAAGTTTTGCGTCGGCTGTTATTGTACCTTAGAACAAAGCTTTAACGGGTTGAACTCTTGACTCGGTACAGTTTTGCTAGGTACAAATAGCGTTGTGCTTGCTTTAGACGGCAAAGGTCTTCAGCCACATCAACTAGGACTCGGAACTAGACTTTAGGGCTGATTTGAAGGCGGTCATGGCGATATTCGGCTTGAACTCTTCCTTGGCTGGAGACTTAGAAAAATTCTGTTGTAATGTCCGGGGGTATTGGTTCCTTTTATAACGATTTTTTCCACATCCGGGGTATTACATTGTGAATAAGATGGAAAGGTTGCAAAGAGCGCAGCTGATGGTCGAAAGGAAATCACTTCAAACCCTTATGTGAGTAGAATTCTCTTCATTTGATGATTATTTTGCCGTTTGGCTAAGCTAGCAATCAGAGCGGCCTGTGATTCGATAGTCAGCAGCAATTCGATATGCGGGGTTTCCGGCCGTGAATTGACATGAACTATGACCGAATGGTCTCGCTGAGTCATGAATTATTTAGTTATTTTAATCCCGAATTCGTTGAAAATGAAGCGATCGTCGATGTAAAATGCTTTCTGATAGTTCATTTTAGACCATGCATGGATTTGGAAAGCTTTAGTCCATCTCTCGCTCCGGCGCTTTAAAAATTTGTTTTCATTTGATGTTATTTCATGTTGTAAACAAGTTAATTAAATTGGTAGAATTCATGATTTGAACAAAATGCCGTAAATGCAGTCTTTTTGGTTCATAAAGAGATTTATTAGAGTAATTTACGTTGAACATGAGCTACAACTAGTCGATTCATGCAAAGCTTCTTGCAAAATTATGTCTTTAGAACTAGAGCTGTGTCAAAATCTTTAGACACCTTTTATTAAATCAAGACAGATTGCTCAAAGGAAATGCGAGTTAAGGCAAATTTTGGATCAAGTATTCCAACAAAGTAGTGATTTCACTCTCGTGTGCCCGTCCCAATGTCAAAATTAGCTGATATTCTTGTTTACTGTAAGGTTTAAAGGTTATATTATGTGTGTGTGTCTTTTTCTTCTCAGTGAAGTCTCATAGATTAGAGCTTTTTCAAGGAGACTTCACTGGAGCTAATTCATTAGTCCTCAGATATGGCTCTTTGAATCCATTCTTTTCCAATTCGATGGATTTAACGTTCAATTTGTGGTCTATTTTGGGTTGAAGTGAGCTTCAGAGGAGCGTTAGGGCGAACAGAACATATTCTTGTCCACAATCTGTCTTGATTTAATAAAAGGTGGCTACAGTCTGGTTGTCAAGAAAATTGAATGGGGTTGAGATTTTTTTTTTTTTTTTTTTTTTTTTTTTTTCTTTTAAGGACATGGGAGATTATTTGGCTTACTTTCAGTGGAAATGAAGTGCTTTCAATTTTATACTCATGGCTTTTATCCCTTCTACCTACCTACCCCCCCCCCCCCCTTCCATTTACTTTTGGTTAGTTTACCCAGGCTCCAACTCGCCATATCTACCGAACTTTGAATTCTAATGGCGCGCGCTGACTTGTAGAACAGAGGTGATCTAGTTTTTCATTTTGCTGTCTAAAGGAAGTTTGCCGGAGGACATCATTAAGTCCTATGAAGGTGGAAGTCTAACGATTTGCAAGTTTTGCGTCGGCTGTTATTGTACCTTAGAACAAAGCTTTAACGGGTTGAACTCTTGACTCGGTACAGTTTTGCTAGGTACAAATAGCGTTGTGCTTGCTTTAGACGGCAAAGGTCTTCAGCCACATCAACTAGGACTCGGAACTAGACTTTAGGGCTGATTTGAAGGCGGTCATGGCGATATTCGGCTTGAACTCTTCCTTGGCTGGAGACTTAGAAAAATTCTGTTGTAATGTCCGGGGGTATTGGTTCCTTTTATAACGATTTTTTCCACATCCGGGGTATTACATTGTGAATAAGATGGAAAGGTTGCAAAGAGCGCAGCTGATGGTCGAAAGGAAATCACTTCAAACCCTTATGTGAGTAGAATTCTCTTCATTTGATGATTATTTTGCCGTTTGGCTAAGCTAGCAATCAGAGCGGCCTGTGATTCGATAGTCAGCAGCAATTCGATATGCGGGGTTTCCGGCCGTGAATTGACATGAACTATGACCGAATGGTCTCGCTGAGTCATGAATTATTTAGTTATTTTAATCCCGAATTCGTTGAAAATGAAGCGATCGTCGATGTAAAATGCTTTCTGATAGTTCATTTTAGACCATGCATGGATTTGGAAAGCTTTAGTCCATCTCTCGCTCCGGCGCTTTAAAAATTTGTTTTCATTTGATGTTATTTCATGTTGTAAACAAGTTAATTAAATTGGTAGAATTCATGATTTGAACAAAATGCCGTAAATGCAGTCTTTTTGGTTCATAAAGAGATTTATTAGAGTAATTTACGTTGAACATGAGCTACAACTAGTCGATTCATGCAAAGCTTCTTGCAAAATTATGTCTTTAGAACTAGAGCTGTGTCAAAATCTTTAGACACCTTTTATTAAATCAAGACAGATTGCTCAAAGGAAATGCGAGTTAAGGCAAATTTTGGATCAAGTATTCCAACAAAGTAGTGATTTCACTCTCGTGTGCCCGTCCCAATGTCAAAATTAGCTGATATTCTTGTTTACTGTAAGGTTTAAAGGTTATATTATGTGTGTGTGTCTTTTTCTTCTCAGTGAAGTCTCATAGATTAGAGCTTTTTCAAGGAGACTTCACTGGAGCTAATTCATTAGTCCTCAGATATGGCTCTTTGAATCCATTCTTTTCCAATTCGATGGATTTAACGTTCAATTTGTGGTCTATTTTGGGTTGAAGTGAGCTTCAGAGGAGCGTTAGGGCGAACAGAACATATTCTTGTCCACAATCTGTCTTGATTTAATAAAAGGTGGCTACAGTCTGGTTGTCAAGAAAATTGAATGGGGTTGAGATTTTTTTTTTTTTTTTTTTTTTTTTTTTTTTCTTTTAAGGACATGGGAGATTATTTGGCTTACTTTCAGTGGAAATGAAGTGCTTTCAATTTTATACTCATGGCTTTTATCCCTTCTACCTACCTACCCCCCCCCCCCCCCCTTCCATTTACTTTTGGTTAGTTTACCCAGGCTCCAACTCGCCATATCTACCGAACTTTGAATTCTAATGGCGCGCGCTGACTTGTAGAACAGAGGTGATCTAGTTTTTCATTTTGCTGTCTAAAGGAAGTTTGCCGGAGGACATCATTAAGTCCTATGAAGGTGGAAGTCTAACGATTTGCAAGTTTTGCGTCGGCTGTTATTGTACCTTAGAACAAAGCTTTAACGGGTTGAACTCTTGACTCGGTACAGTTTTGCTAGGTACAAATAGCGTTGTGCTTGCTTTAGACGGCAAAGGTCTTCAGCCACATCAACTAGGACTCGGAACTAGACTTTAGGGCTGATTTGAAGGCGGTCATGGCGATATTCGGCTTGAACTCTTCCTTGGCTGGAGACTTAGAAAAATTCTGTTGTAATGTCCGGGGGTATTGGTTCCTTTTATAACGATTTTTTCCACATCCGGGGTATTACATTGTGAATAAGATGGAAAGGTTGCAAAGAGCGCAGCTGATGGTCGAAAGGAAATCACTTCAAACCCTTATGTGAGTAGAATTCTCTTCATTTGATGATTATTTTGCCGTTTGGCTAAGCTAGCAATCAGAGCGGCCTGTGATTCGATAGTCAGCAGCAATTCGATATGCGGGGTTTCCGGCCGTGAATTGACATGAACTATGACCGAATGGTCTCGCTGAGTCATGAATTATTTAGTTATTTTAATCCCGAATTCGTTGAAAATGAAGCGATCGTCGATGTAAAATGCTTTCTGATAGTTCATTTTAGACCATGCATGGATTTGGAAAGCTTTAGTCCATCTCTCGCTCCGGCGCTTTAAAAATTTGTTTTCATTTGATGTTATTTCATGTTGTAAACAAGTTAATTAAATTGGTAGAATTCATGATTTGAACAAAATGCCGTAAATGCAGTCTTTTTGGTTCATAAAGAGATTTATTAGAGTAATTTACGTTGAACATGAGCTACAACTAGTCGATTCATGCAAAGCTTCTTGCAAAATTATGTCTTTAGAACTAGAGCTGTGTCAAAATCTTTAGACACCTTTTATTAAATCAAGACAGATTGCTCAAAGGAAATGCGAGTTAAGGCAAATTTTGGATCAAGTATTCCAACAAAGTAGTGATTTCACTCTCGTGTGCCCGTCCCAATGTCAAAATTAGCTGATATTCTTGTTTACTGTAAGGTTTAAAGGTTATATTATGTGTGTGTGTCTTTTTCTTCTCAGTGAAGTCTCATAGATTAGAGCTTTTTCAAGGAGACTTCACTGGAGCTAATTCATTAGTCCTCAGATATGGCTCTTTGAATCCATTCTTTTCCAATTCGATGGATTTAACGTTCAATTTGTGGTCTATTTTGGGTTGAAGTGAGCTTCAGAGGAGCGTTAGGGCGAACAGAACATATTCTTGTCCACAATCTGTCTTGATTTAATAAAAGGTGGCTACAGTCTGGTTGTCAAGAAAATTGAATGGGGTTGAGATTTTTTTTTTTTTTTTTTTTTTTTTTTTTTTCTTTTAAGGACATGGGAGATTATTTGGCTTACTTTCAGTGGAAATGAAGTGCTTTCAATTTTATACTCATGGCTTTTATCCCTTCTACCTACCTACCCCCCCCCCCCCCCCTTCCATTTACTTTTGGTTAGTTTACCCAGGCTCCAACTCGCCATATCTACCGAACTTTGAATTCTAATGGCGCGCGCTGACTTGTAGAACAGAGGTGATCTAGTTTTTCATTTTGCTGTCTAAAGGAAGTTTGCCGGAGGACATCATTAAGTCCTATGAAGGTGGAAGTCTAACGATTTGCAAGTTTTGCGTCGGCTGTTATTGTACCTTAGAACAAAGCTTTAACGGGTTGAACTCTTGACTCGGTACAGTTTTGCTAGGTACAAATAGCGTTGTGCTTGCTTTAGACGGCAAAGGTCTTCAGCCACATCAACTAGGACTCGGAACTAGACTTTAGGGCTGATTTGAAGGCGGTCATGGCGATATTCGGCTTGAACTCTTCCTTGGCTGGAGACTTAGAAAAATTCTGTTGTAATGTCCGGGGGTATTGGTTCCTTTTATAACGATTTTTTCCACATCCGGGGTATTACATTGTGAATAAGATGGAAAGGTTGCAAAGAGCGCAGCTGATGGTCGAAAGGAAATCACTTCAAACCCTTATGTGAGTAGAATTCTCTTCATTTGATGATTATTTTGCCGTTTGGCTAAGCTAGCAATCAGAGCGGCCTGTGATTCGATAGTCAGCAGCAATTCGATATGCGGGGTTTCCGGCCGTGAATTGACATGAACTATGACCGAATGGTCTCGCTGAGTCATGAATTATTTAGTTATTTTAATCCCGAATTCGTTGAAAATGAAGCGATCGTCGATGTAAAATGCTTTCTGATAGTTCATTTTAGACCATGCATGGATTTGGAAAGCTTTAGTCCATCTCTCGCTCCGGCGCTTTAAAAATTTGTTTTCATTTGATGTTATTTCATGTTGTAAACAAGTTAATTAAATTGGTAGAATTCATGATTTGAACAAAATGCCGTAAATGCAGTCTTTTTGGTTCATAAAGAGATTTATTAGAGTAATTTACGTTGAACATGAGCTACAACTAGTCGATTCATGCAAAGCTTCTTGCAAAATTATGTCTTTAGAACTAGAGCTGTGTCAAAATCTTTAGACACCTTTTATTAAATCAAGACAGATTGCTCAAAGGAAATGCGAGTTAAGGCAAATTTTGGATCAAGTATTCCAACAAAGTAGTGATTTCACTCTCGTGTGCCCGTCCCAATGTCAAAATTAGCTGATATTCTTGTTTACTGTAAGGTTTAAAGGTTATATTATGTGTGTGTGTCTTTTTCTTCTCAGTGAAGTCTCATAGATTAGAGCTTTTTCAAGGAGACTTCACTGGAGCTAATTCATTAGTCCTCAGATATGGCTCTTTGAATCCATTCTTTTCCAATTCGATGGATTTAACGTTCAATTTGTGGTCTATTTTGGGTTGAAGTGAGCTTCAGAGGAGCGTTAGGGCGAACAGAACATATTCTTGTCCACAATCTGTCTTGATTTAATAAAAGGTGGCTACAGTCTGGTTGTCAAGAAAATTGAATGGGGTTGAGATTTTTTTTTTTTTTTTTTTTTTTTTTTTTTTTCTTTTAAGGACATGGGAGATTATTTGGCTTACTTTCAGTGGAAATGAAGTGCTTTCAATTTTATACTCATGGCTTTTATCCCTTCTACCTACCTACCCCCCCCCCCCCCCTTCCATTTACTTTTGGTTAGTTTACCCAGGCTCCAACTCGCCATATCTACCGAACTTTGAATTCTAATGGCGCGCGCTGACTTGTAGAACAGAGGTGATCTAGTTTTTCATTTTGCTGTCTAAAGGAAGTTTGCCGGAGGACATCATTAAGTCCTATGAAGGTGGAAGTCTAACGATTTGCAAGTTTTGCGTCGGCTGTTATTGTACCTTAGAACAAAGCTTTAACGGGTTGAACTCTTGACTCGGTACAGTTTTGCTAGGTACAAATAGCGTTGTGCTTGCTTTAGACGGCAAAGGTCTTCAGCCACATCAACTAGGACTCGGAACTAGACTTTAGGGCTGATTTGAAGGCGGTCATGGCGATATTCGGCTTGAACTCTTCCTTGGCTGGAGACTTAGAAAAATTCTGTTGTAATGTCCGGGGGTATTGGTTCCTTTTATAACGATTTTTTCCACATCCGGGGTATTACATTGTGAATAAGATGGAAAGGTTGCAAAGAGCGCAGCTGATGGTCGAAAGGAAATCACTTCAAACCCTTATGTGAGTAGAATTCTCTTCATTTGATGATTATTTTGCCGTTTGGCTAAGCTAGCAATCAGAGCGGCCTGTGATTCGATAGTCAGCAGCAATTCGATATGCGGGGTTTCCGGCCGTGAATTGACATGAACTATGACCGAATGGTCTCGCTGAGTCATGAATTATTTAGTTATTTTAATCCCGAATTCGTTGAAAATGAAGCGATCGTCGATGTAAAATGCTTTCTGATAGTTCATTTTAGACCATGCATGGATTTGGAAAGCTTTAGTCCATCTCTCGCTCCGGCGCTTTAAAAATTTGTTTTCATTTGATGTTATTTCATGTTGTAAACAAGTTAATTAAATTGGTAGAATTCATGATTTGAACAAAATGCCGTAAATGCAGTCTTTTTGGTTCATAAAGAGATTTATTAGAGTAATTTACGTTGAACATGAGCTACAACTAGTCGATTCATGCAAAGCTTCTTGCAAAATTATGTCTTTAGAACTAGAGCTGTGTCAAAATCTTTAGACACCTTTTATTAAATCAAGACAGATTGCTCAAAGGAAATGCGAGTTAAGGCAAATTTTGGATCAAGTATTCCAACAAAGTAGTGATTTCACTCTCGTGTGCCCGTCCCAATGTCAAAATTAGCTGATATTCTTGTTTACTGTAAGGTTTAAAGGTTATATTATGTGTGTGTGTCTTTTTCTTCTCAGTGAAGTCTCATAGATTAGAGCTTTTTCAAGGAGACTTCACTGGAGCTAATTCATTAGTCCTCAGATATGGCTCTTTGAATCCATTCTTTTCCAATTCGATGGATTTAACGTTCAATTTGTGGTCTATTTTGGGTTGAAGTGAGCTTCAGAGGAGCGTTAGGGCGAACAGAACATATTCTTGTCCACAATCTGTCTTGATTTAATAAAAGGTGGCTACAGTCTGGTTGTCAAGAAAATTGAATGGGGTTGAGATTTTTTTTTTTTTTTTTTTTTTTTTTTTTTTTCTTTTAAGGACATGGGAGATTATTTGGCTTACTTTCAGTGGAAATGAAGTGCTTTCAATTTTATACTCATGGCTTTTATCCCTTCTACCTACCTACCCCCCCCCCCCCCCTTCCATTTACTTTTGGTTAGTTTACCCAGGCTCCAACTCGCCATATCTACCGAACTTTGAATTCTAATGGCGCGCGCTGACTTGTAGAACAGAGGTGATCTAGTTTTTCATTTTGCTGTCTAAAGGAAGTTTGCCGGAGGACATCATTAAGTCCTATGAAGGTGGAAGTCTAACGATTTGCAAGTTTTGCGTCGGCTGTTATTGTACCTTAGAACAAAGCTTTAACGGGTTGAACTCTTGACTCGGTACAGTTTTGCTAGGTACAAATAGCGTTGTGCTTGCTTTAGACGGCAAAGGTCTTCAGCCACATCAACTAGGACTCGGAACTAGACTTTAGGGCTGATTTGAAGGCGGTCATGGCGATATTCGGCTTGAACTCTTCCTTGGCTGGAGACTTAGAAAAATTCTGTTGTAATGTCCGGGGGTATTGGTTCCTTTTATAACGATTTTTTCCACATCCGGGGTATTACATTGTGAATAAGATGGAAAGGTTGCAAAGAGCGCAGCTGATGGTCGAAAGGAAATCACTTCAAACCCTTATGTGAGTAGAATTCTCTTCATTTGATGATTATTTTGCCGTTTGGCTAAGCTAGCAATCAGAGCGGCCTGTGATTCGATAGTCAGCAGCAATTCGATATGCGGGGTTTCCGGCCGTGAATTGACATGAACTATGACCGAATGGTCTCGCTGAGTCATGAATTATTTAGTTATTTTAATCCCGAATTCGTTGAAAATGAAGCGATCGTCGATGTAAAATGCTTTCTGATAGTTCATTTTAGACCATGCATGGATTTGGAAAGCTTTAGTCCATCTCTCGCTCCGGCGCTTTAAAAATTTGTTTTCATTTGATGTTATTTCATGTTGTAAACAAGTTAATTAAATTGGTAGAATTCATGATTTGAACAAAATGCCGTAAATGCAGTCTTTTTGGTTCATAAAGAGATTTATTAGAGTAATTTACGTTGAACATGAGCTACAACTAGTCGATTCATGCAAAGCTTCTTGCAAAATTATGTCTTTAGAACTAGAGCTGTGTCAAAATCTTTAGACACCTTTTATTAAATCAAGACAGATTGCTCAAAGGAAATGCGAGTTAAGGCAAATTTTGGATCAAGTATTCCAACAAAGTAGTGATTTCACTCTCGTGTGCCCGTCCCAATGTCAAAATTAGCTGATATTCTTGTTTACTGTAAGGTTTAAAGGTTATATTATGTGTGTGTGTCTTTTTCTTCTCAGTGAAGTCTCATAGATTAGAGCTTTTTCAAGGAGACTTCACTGGAGCTAATTCATTAGTCCTCAGATATGGCTCTTTGAATCCATTCTTTTCCAATTCGATGGATTTAACGTTCAATTTGTGGTCTATTTTGGGTTGAAGTGAGCTTCAGAGGAGCGTTAGGGCGAACAGAACATATTCTTGTCCACAATCTGTCTTGATTTAATAAAAGGTGGCTACAGTCTGGTTGTCAAGAAAATTGAATGGGGTTGAGATTTTTTTTTTTTTTTTTTTTTTTTTTTTTTTCTTTTAAGGACATGGGAGATTATTTGGCTTACTTTCAGTGGAAATGAAGTGCTTTCAATTTTATACTCATGGCTTTTATCCCTTCTACCTACCTACCCCCCCCCCCCCTTCCATTTACTTTTGGTTAGTTTACCCAGGCTCCAACTCGCCATATCTACCGAACTTTGAATTCTAATGGCGCGCGCTGACTTGTAGAACAGAGGTGATCTAGTTTTTCATTTTGCTGTCTAAAGGAAGTTTGCCGGAGGACATCATTAAGTCCTATGAAGGTGGAAGTCTAACGATTTGCAAGTTTTGCGTCGGCTGTTATT
This sequence comes from Oculina patagonica, assembly GCF_052425735.1. Classification (NCBI taxonomy): domain Eukaryota; kingdom Metazoa; phylum Cnidaria; class Anthozoa; order Scleractinia; family Oculinidae; genus Oculina; species Oculina patagonica. The sequence goes on from NW_027558048.1 coordinate 47,927, forward strand.
GTACCTTAGAACAAAGCTTTAACGGGTTGAACTCTTGACTCGGTACAGTTTTGCTAGGTACAAATAGCGTTGTGCTTGCTTTAGACGGCAAAGGTCTTCAGCCACATCAACTAGGACTCGGAACTAGACTTTAGGGCTGATTTGAAGGCGGTCATGGCGATATTCGGCTTGAACTCTTCCTTGGCTGGAGACTTAGAAAAATTCTGTTGTAATGTCCGGGGGTATTGGTTCCTTTTATAACGATTTTTTCCACATCCGGGGTATTACATTGTGAATAAGATGGAAAGGTTGCAAAGAGCGCAGCTGATGGTCGAAAGGAAATCACTTCAAACCCTTATGTGAGTAGAATTCTCTTCATTTGATGATTATTTTGCCGTTTGGCTAAGCTAGCAATCAGAGCGGCCTGTGATTCGATAGTCAGCAGCAATTCGATATGCGGGGTTTCCGGCCGTGAATTGACATGAACTATGACCGAATGGTCTCGCTGAGTCATGAATTATTTAGTTATTTTAATCCCGAATTCGTTGAAAATGAAGCGATCGTCGATGTAAAATGCTTTCTGATAGTTCATTTTAGACCATGCATGGATTTGGAAAGCTTTAGTCCATCTCTCGCTCCGGCGCTTTAAAAATTTGTTTTCATTTGATGTTATTTCATGTTGTAAACAAGTTAATTAAATTGGTAGAATTCATGATTTGAACAAAATGCCGTAAATGCAGTCTTTTTGGTTCATAAAGAGATTTATTAGAGTAATTTACGTTGAACATGAGCTACAACTAGTCGATTCATGCAAAGCTTCTTGCAAAATTATGTCTTTAGAACTAGAGCTGTGTCAAAATCTTTAGACACCTTTTATTAAATCAAGACAGATTGCTCAAAGGAAATGCGAGTTAAGGCAAATTTTGGATCAAGTATTCCAACAAAGTAGTGATTTCACTCTCGTGTGCCCGTCCCAATGTCAAAATTAGCTGATATTCTTGTTTACTGTAAGGTTTAAAGGTTATATTATGTGTGTGTGTCTTTTTCTTCTCAGTGAAGTCTCATAGATTAGAGCTTTTTCAAGGAGACTTCACTGGAGCTAATTCATTAGTCCTCAGATATGGCTCTTTGAATCCATTCTTTTCCAATTCGATGGATTTAACGTTCAATTTGTGGTCTATTTTGGGTTGAAGTGAGCTTCAGAGGAGCGTTAGGGCGAACAGAACATATTCTTGTCCACAATCTGTCTTGATTTAATAAAAGGTGGCTACAGTCTGGTTGTCAAGAAAATTGAATGGGGTTGAGATTTTTTTTTTTTTTTTTTTTTTTTTTTTTTTTCTTTTAAGGACATGGGAGATTATTTGGCTTACTTTCAGTGGAAATGAAGTGCTTTCAATTTTATACTCATGGCTTTTATCCCTTCTACCTACCTACCCCCCCCCCCCCCTTCCATTTACTTTTGGTTAGTTTACCCAGGCTCCAACTCGCCATATCTACCGAACTTTGAATTCTAATGGCGCGCGCTGACTTGTAGAACAGAGGTGATCTAGTTTTTCATTTTGCTGTCTAAAGGAAGTTTGCCGGAGGACATCATTAAGTCCTATGAAGGTGGAAGTCTAACGATTTGCAAGTTTTGCGTCGGCTGTTATTGTACCTTAGAACAAAGCTTTAACGGGTTGAACTCTTGACTCGGTACAGTTTTGCTAGGTACAAATAGCGTTGTGCTTGCTTTAGACGGCAAAGGTCTTCAGCCACATCAACTAGGACTCGGAACTAGACTTTAGGGCTGATTTGAAGGCGGTCATGGCGATATTCGGCTTGAACTCTTCCTTGGCTGGAGACTTAGAAAAATTCTGTTGTAATGTCCGGGGGTATTGGTTCCTTTTATAACGATTTTTTCCACATCCGGGGTATTACATTGTGAATAAGATGGAAAGGTTGCAAAGAGCGCAGCTGATGGTCGAAAGGAAATCACTTCAAACCCTTATGTGAGTAGAATTCTCTTCATTTGATGATTATTTTGCCGTTTGGCTAAGCTAGCAATCAGAGCGGCCTGTGATTCGATAGTCAGCAGCAATTCGATATGCGGGGTTTCCGGCCGTGAATTGACATGAACTATGACCGAATGGTCTCGCTGAGTCATGAATTATTTAGTTATTTTAATCCCGAATTCGTTGAAAATGAAGCGATCGTCGATGTAAAATGCTTTCTGATAGTTCATTTTAGACCATGCATGGATTTGGAAAGCTTTAGTCCATCTCTCGCTCCGGCGCTTTAAAAATTTGTTTTCATTTGATGTTATTTCATGTTGTAAACAAGTTAATTAAATTGGTAGAATTCATGATTTGAACAAAATGCCGTAAATGCAGTCTTTTTGGTTCATAAAGAGATTTATTAGAGTAATTTACGTTGAACATGAGCTACAACTAGTCGATTCATGCAAAGCTTCTTGCAAAATTATGTCTTTAGAACTAGAGCTGTGTCAAAATCTTTAGACACCTTTTATTAAATCAAGACAGATTGCTCAAAGGAAATGCGAGTTAAGGCAAATTTTGGATCAAGTATTCCAACAAAGTAGTGATTTCACTCTCGTGTGCCCGTCCCAATGTCAAAATTAGCTGATATTCTTGTTTACTGTAAGGTTTAAAGGTTATATTATGTGTGTGTGTCTTTTTCTTCTCAGTGAAGTCTCATAGATTAGAGCTTTTTCAAGGAGACTTCACTGGAGCTAATTCATTAGTCCTCAGATATGGCTCTTTGAATCCATTCTTTTCCAATTCGATGGATTTAACGTTCAATTTGTGGTCTATTTTGGGTTGAAGTGAGCTTCAGAGGAGCGTTAGGGCGAACAGAACATATTCTTGTCCACAATCTGTCTTGATTTAATAAAAGGTGGCTACAGTCTGGTTGTCAAGAAAATTGAATGGGGTTGAGATTTTTTTTTTTTTTTTTTTTTTTTTTTTTTTTCTTTTAAGGACATGGGAGATTATTTGGCTTACTTTCAGTGGAAATGAAGTGCTTTCAATTTTATACTCATGGCTTTTATCCCTTCTACCTACCTACCCCCCCCCCCCCCCCCCCTTCCATTTACTTTTGGTTAGTTTACCCAGGCTCCAACTCGCCATATCTACCGAACTTTGAATTCTAATGGCGCGCGCTGACTTGTAGAACAGAGGTGATCTAGTTTTTCATTTTGCTGTCTAAAGGAAGTTTGCCGGAGGACATCATTAAGTCCTATGAAGGTGGAAGTCTAACGATTTGCAAGTTTTGCGTCGGCTGTTATTGTACCTTAGAACAAAGCTTTAACGGGTTGAACTCTTGACTCGGTACAGTTTTGCTAGGTACAAATAGCGTTGTGCTTGCTTTAGACGGCAAAGGTCTTCAGCCACATCAACTAGGACTCGGAACTAGACTTTAGGGCTGATTTGAAGGCGGTCATGGCGATATTCGGCTTGAACTCTTCCTTGGCTGGAGACTTAGAAAAATTCTGTTGTAATGTCCGGGGGTATTGGTTCCTTTTATAACGATTTTTTCCACATCCGGGGTATTACATTGTGAATAAGATGGAAAGGTTGCAAAGAGCGCAGCTGATGGTCGAAAGGAAATCACTTCAAACCCTTATGTGAGTAGAATTCTCTTCATTTGATGATTATTTTGCCGTTTGGCTAAGCTAGCAATCAGAGCGGCCTGTGATTCGATAGTCAGCAGCAATTCGATATGCGGGGTTTCCGGCCGTGAATTGACATGAACTATGACCGAATGGTCTCGCTGAGTCATGAATTATTTAGTTATTTTAATCCCGAATTCGTTGAAAATGAAGCGATCGTCGATGTAAAATGCTTTCTGATAGTTCATTTTAGACCATGCATGGATTTGGAAAGCTTTAGTCCATCTCTCGCTCCGGCGCTTTAAAAATTTGTTTTCATTTGATGTTATTTCATGTTGTAAACAAGTTAATTAAATTGGTAGAATTCATGATTTGAACAAAATGCCGTAAATGCAGTCTTTTTGGTTCATAAAGAGATTTATTAGAGTAATTTACGTTGAACATGAGCTACAACTAGTCGATTCATGCAAAGCTTCTTGCAAAATTATGTCTTTAGAACTAGAGCTGTGTCAAAATCTTTAGACACCTTTTATTAAATCAAGACAGATTGCTCAAAGGAAATGCGAGTTAAGGCAAATTTTGGATCAAGTATTCCAACAAAGTAGTGATTTCACTCTCGTGTGCCCGTCCCAATGTCAAAATTAGCTGATATTCTTGTTTACTGTAAGGTTTAAAGGTTATATTATGTGTGTGTGTCTTTTTCTTCTCAGTGAAGTCTCATAGATTAGAGCTTTTTCAAGGAGACTTCACTGGAGCTAATTCATTAGTCCTCAGATATGGCTCTTTGAATCCATTCTTTTCCAATTCGATGGATTTAACGTTCAATTTGTGGTCTATTTTGGGTTGAAGTGAGCTTCAGAGGAGCGTTAGGGCGAACAGAACATATTCTTGTCCACAATCTGTCTTGATTTAATAAAAGGTGGCTACAGTCTGGTTGTCAAGAAAATTGAATGGGGTTGAGATTTTTTTTTTTTTTTTTTTTTTTTTTTTTTTTCTTTTAAGGACATGGGAGATTATTTGGCTTACTTTCAGTGGAAATGAAGTGCTTTCAATTTTATACTCATGGCTTTTATCCCTTCTACCTACCTACCCCCCCCCCCCCCTTCCATTTACTTTTGGTTAGTTTACCCAGGCTCCAACTCGCCATATCTACCGAACTTTGAATTCTAATGGCGCGCGCTGACTTGTAGAACAGAGGTGATCTAGTTTTTCATTTTGCTGTCTAAAGGAAGTTTGCCGGAGGACATCATTAAGTCCTATGAAGGTGGAAGTCTAACGATTTGCAAGTTTTGCGTCGGCTGTTATTGTACCTTAGAACAAAGCTTTAACGGGTTGAACTCTTGACTCGGTACAGTTTTGCTAGGTACAAATAGCGTTGTGCTTGCTTTAGACGGCAAAGGTCTTCAGCCACATCAACTAGGACTCGGAACTAGACTTTAGGGCTGATTTGAAGGCGGTCATGGCGATATTCGGCTTGAACTCTTCCTTGGCTGGAGACTTAGAAAAATTCTGTTGTAATGTCCGGGGGTATTGGTTCCTTTTATAACGATTTTTTCCACATCCGGGGTATTACATTGTGAATAAGATGGAAAGGTTGCAAAGAGCGCAGCTGATGGTCGAAAGGAAATCACTTCAAACCCTTATGTGAGTAGAATTCTCTTCATTTGATGATTATTTTGCCGTTTGGCTAAGCTAGCAATCAGAGCGGCCTGTGATTCGATAGTCAGCAGCAATTCGATATGCGGGGTTTCCGGCCGTGAATTGACATGAACTATGACCGAATGGTCTCGCTGAGTCATGAATTATTTAGTTATTTTAATCCCGAATTCGTTGAAAATGAAGCGATCGTCGATGTAAAATGCTTTCTGATAGTTCATTTTAGACCATGCATGGATTTGGAAAGCTTTAGTCCATCTCTCGCTCCGGCGCTTTAAAAATTTGTTTTCATTTGATGTTATTTCATGTTGTAAACAAGTTAATTAAATTGGTAGAATTCATGATTTGAACAAAATGCCGTAAATGCAGTCTTTTTGGTTCATAAAGAGATTTATTAGAGTAATTTACGTTGAACATGAGCTACAACTAGTCGATTCATGCAAAGCTTCTTGCAAAATTATGTCTTTAGAACTAGAGCTGTGTCAAAATCTTTAGACACCTTTTATTAAATCAAGACAGATTGCTCAAAGGAAATGCGAGTTAAGGCAAATTTTGGATCAAGTATTCCAACAAAGTAGTGATTTCACTCTCGTGTGCCCGTCCCAATGTCAAAATTAGCTGATATTCTTGTTTACTGTAAGGTTTAAAGGTTATATTATGTGTGTGTGTCTTTTTCTTCTCAGTGAAGTCTCATAGATTAGAGCTTTTTCAAGGAGACTTCACTGGAGCTAATTCATTAGTCCTCAGATATGGCTCTTTGAATCCATTCTTTTCCAATTCGATGGATTTAACGTTCAATTTGTGGTCTATTTTGGGTTGAAGTGAGCTTCAGAGGAGCGTTAGGGCGAACAGAACATATTCTTGTCCACAATCTGTCTTGATTTAATAAAAGGTGGCTACAGTCTGGTTGTCAAGAAAATTGAATGGGGTTGAGATTTTTTTTTTTTTTTTTTTTTTTTTTTTTTTCTTTTAAGGACATGGGAGATTATTTGGCTTACTTTCAGTGGAAATGAAGTGCTTTCAATTTTATACTCATGGCTTTTATCCCTTCTACCTACCTACCCCCCCCCCCCCCCTTCCATTTACTTTTGGTTAGTTTACCCAGGCTCCAACTCGCCATATCTACCGAACTTTGAATTCTAATGGCGCGCGCTGACTTGTAGAACAGAGGTGATCTAGTTTTTCATTTTGCTGTCTAAAGGAAGTTTGCCGGAGGACATCATTAAGTCCTATGAAGGTGGAAGTCTAACGATTTGCAAGTTTTGCGTCGGCTGTTATTGTACCTTAGAACAAAGCTTTAACGGGTTGAACTCTTGACTCGGTACAGTTTTGCTAGGTACAAATAGCGTTGTGCTTGCTTTAGACGGCAAAGGTCTTCAGCCACATCAACTAGGACTCGGAACTAGACTTTAGGGCTGATTTGAAGGCGGTCATGGCGATATTCGGCTTGAACTCTTCCTTGGCTGGAGACTTAGAAAAATTCTGTTGTAATGTCCGGGGGTATTGGTTCCTTTTATAACGATTTTTTCCACATCCGGGGTATTACATTGTGAATAAGATGGAAAGGTTGCAAAGAGCGCAGCTGATGGTCGAAAGGAAATCACTTCAAACCCTTATGTGAGTAGAATTCTCTTCATTTGATGATTATTTTGCCGTTTGGCTAAGCTAGCAATCAGAGCGGCCTGTGATTCGATAGTCAGCAGCAATTCGATATGCGGGGTTTCCGGCCGTGAATTGACATGAACTATGACCGAATGGTCTCGCTGAGTCATGAATTATTTAGTTATTTTAATCCCGAATTCGTTGAAAATGAAGCGATCGTCGATGTAAAATGCTTTCTGATAGTTCATTTTAGACCATGCATGGATTTGGAAAGCTTTAGTCCATCTCTCGCTCCGGCGCTTTAAAAATTTGTTTTCATTTGATGTTATTTCATGTTGTAAACAAGTTAATTAAATTGGTAGAATTCATGATTTGAACAAAATGCCGTAAATGCAGTCTTTTTGGTTCATAAAGAGATTTATTAGAGTAATTTACGTTGAACATGAGCTACAACTAGTCGATTCATGCAAAGCTTCTTGCAAAATTATGTCTTTAGAACTAGAGCTGTGTCAAAATCTTTAGACACCTTTTATTAAATCAAGACAGATGTCGAATGGAAATAAATTATAGGCG
>NW_027558049.1:0-13826 GCF_052425735.1 Oculina patagonica
AGCTTTGGAAAAAACATAGGCACGCTAAGCGTGCAGGAGTTATTTTTTCAATTTATGGGGTGGCTTGGGGTGAAACTGGGTGATTGTTCTGTTGGGATGGTTTATGCCATGGGTTGAGCTATTTGTGTTTGGCGGCCCACGAAGTCACTTTTTGCACAAAATTTGCTTGCAAACAAAATAACCTTTACGTGCATTTTGATACATCAGAACTGTTTTATTCAATATGTTAATTTTCATCATTTAATTGAAAAACAAAAACTAATTCAATTATCAAAATGTCACAAAATGGCACGTTCTTATTCTGTTTAAGCGGTTATTTTGTTGCTAGCTTTGTTGCAACCGTTACGTGTTACTTTTGTTTGTTACGGAATACTTTTGGCTTTTTGCCAAACACTGAAACATGATATTGTTGTTTTTCTCACTTTTGTAACATGAGACCTCTGTTTTTTTAAAAACGAACGTAACACGATACCCTTGTTTTTCTCGAAAAAGCCACGATTCCATATAGACATTGAACGAAAAGTACTATAATAAACGAAGTAATAAACGCATCAAATCAAAAACCACTTTCTTCGGGAAAGTTCTTTAAAGCGCAGTACACCTGGAGTATTTGCTTTCTGTCAGAACTGTTCGACAAAGATTTTCGTTCATTCACAACCTAAATTCTATTCAACAAACAAGAACTAATTGAGTTATCGAATTGTCACGGAATGGCACGCTCGTATTCTGTTTTTGCTCTCGATCGTAGTTGCTTTTAACAGCAAAGTTAATACTTGTTTTACAGTTGATTTCAGTTTACTTTGGCCGCCCGCTTTGCGAAGTTTGTTGGGAAATTGGAAACTTTGTTATGAAGTTGCCAATTACGTTGCGAGTTTGCGAATCAAATTGCGAACTTCGATAAGTTCCCAACTTCGGCCCGACTGAACTTTCGAAGTTTTGGTTGTTGAGGAGAAACAAGACATGTTGCTCGAAAGTCATGGCGATTTCTGAACTCGAAGATTTTAGAGCTTGTCAAGGAAAGTTGAAGTAGCTTGAAGTGCAAGACAACGTTTCGCATCAGCGATCACGCAAGTGATTTGGCGATAAATAAATCTTATGCAGGTAGAAATTTGGTCAAATTTTAACTTTTTTGTATGAAAACACATATTTAACGATTTCTGTGAGGCATAATCTTCACTGTCTTCAATTTCAAGTCTTCTGCGTTTGTAAACCGGATGAAACTGGATGGTTTATTGATTTTAATCGAAGCCGACGCGACGCGACAGACTAATTTGTTCGAGACAACGTGTTTACGGCTCGCTGAATATAAAAGTTTTTTATTTTTATGACATTTGTTTTCAACAGTTTAGCGTAGAAAGCCCTTTTTGATAACATAATTATAGAAGGTTTTATTAATTTCGGGCCGAAGTTGGGAACTTTGTATCGAAGCTCACAATTTGATTCAAAAACTCGCAACCTATTTGGCAACTTCATAACAAACTTTCCAATTTCCCAACGAACTTCACAAAGCGGACGGCAAAAGTAATGACCACATTATTCTTCAAATCTGCTTTGTGCAAATGGAAAGCTAGCCTCTCCAAACGTACGCTCGAATAAGACGAATAACAAGTTAGTGTTGGGCCTTTTGCTCACGGCGTGTGCGTTGTAAGCAGGCGGGCGTTACGAAAAACGTTTTTAATCCAGGGTTAAATCACAACTCACCGATTCCGCCTCCTTCTAATCTAAAAACTTAGAACGAAATTGCTGACTACGTCAGATTGCTTCCCCTTTATAAACTGCAATTTTATTGGTTCTGATAGTACCTGAAATCTGATTGGTGTGACAAACACACATACTTCACTGACCCACTGATTACAAGCACACGACGACTAAAGAGCTATTTTTGAAAAAATAACTCAACCATATCGCAATCTGTTTTACTCTTATACAATGTTTGTCCATCTGTATTTTTTTTGTATTTTTTGTGTTATTAAAATGTTCCATCACTGTTTACATGGTTATTTTTATATGTCACTCATTTCAGTGGTCCATTTTCTTATGTCTAAATTTAGCTAAAATCCGTGACACAGTTCCTGTTTGACTAAAGCTTGCTATCACCACTACTTCATTCATAGTTTTATTTGCACAGTCCAGAAGGGCTTACCTCCTCCACAACTGTAAGTGCTGGATGCACCTTGCCATTGTCTACTTTGGGATTGATATATCTGCAACACAGTGAAAATTAATTTAAAGTTAGTGCATTTGCAACATTCATGAATCGTAAAGCAATGAGCGTAGAGTGTTATCACGCATGCTCACCTAAATGTGGCTGCTAGTCTGTCTAGCCAAAGAGTTGGGTCTGGATACGAGTTCACTGGTGCTGATAAAATCTTGAGAATACAAACATCAGAATAAGAAATGTTTTCAAATAAACGAAAGGGTTATGAACAATCTGCAAATAATGAACCACCTAGTAGTTCACGTTAGCTAAATAGTAAACAGAAATCTGCTTTGCGCGCTTGATTCTTCCCTTGCCCAAGAGACGTCCTAGCTTCCTTGCAAACGCGTTTTGGGCTCGTCACTCATTCAATGAAATACAATGTTTATAACTTAAGTCTTATCTGTTTTAATCGCTTTCTGTATCGGGTTTACTTCTGTGTTTACTGCTCAGTTTTACAGTAAAATTTCTGTTTTGGGAAACTGTCGGTAACCTGTCGGTGGGCTGTCGGTGGCCTGTCGGTAGTCTGTTGGTAACCTGTCGGCCGACAGTTGACCGACAGTCGGTTAGCGGGAGCTGTTCTTCACAATTACCAAAAAAAGGCTGTGGACAATCTAAGGAGGTTTGAGACATCTGACATACTACTCGTCTATTCCATATTCATTTTGATGGGAAAAAGACATTTATTACCCTTGGTAATTAATTTAGCACAAGTGCTGATGGGGCTGAGCTTTCAAACATTAAAAACGAATATTGCAAATTCAAAACAAGGTTAACACTTCCAACTGGCAGGAGAAGAACCAGTTGTCATTTACAAGCGTACCTGGGAAGTTGAACTCGGGTCTACCATGAAACTACTCCAGGCATTGGTCAGTATGGGACTTGTACCCAGGACCACGGGATTTCAAGTCTTCCTCCTCCTATGCCGTAATTCTATTATGTGCTCTACGCGATAACTGAGCCATGTTGCATGACAATTGTGAAATAGAATCATCTAAGAATTGTTAGACTCACCTGCTTAAGAGACGTTATATGAATACCACATATAGAATGTAAGCCTTCAGAAAGTTTGTCAGAAGGAACTCGTTCTAGAACTTTACACACTCCTGTAACAAATAAGAATGTAAACTGATTTAAGTTACACTGCCTGGACATGGTCAAAACATGTAAATTCAAGGCATTTCAGTTTCAATCTTCACTAGTGGATTAACGCAGCAACAAAGAGTTTCATTTGCACGTTTCATACGTAATATATCAAACACAAGCGACAGTATTTCATCTGGATATCCAAACACCAAGAAAGTAGTTAAACTAAGACAAGCAGTGGAGTATTTTGATGAAATTCAAGGTGTTTGGATAACCGATGAAACACTGTCTCGAGTGTTGGATGTATCTTCTCAATCAAAACAAAAGCTACGAAGTAAACAGAGAAATAAAACTGTAAATCCAAACTTCCTTCTCGGCTATGATTTTCTTTGTTTAAACTCAATGAATTATTAATAAGTTTGTGAAAGTATATAACAAACAGCTAACCTTTCAGGAGTCCAATATAAGAATCATGTGAGATAGAAAGTGAATCCGCTGCAACTACCACCTATGATAGATATTTAAAGATTACTATTAAAAAATATTTTAAAGTTCACCACATTGTGAAACTAACGTCTTATCATACCTTGTGTGTGATATCTTTGTGATACATCATGAAGTTTTTTAATTTCATGTGTGGTGTTATGTCATTGTTGACTTCATTCCTGACCCAGGGCTTTTTCCATGTTGTTTGGGGGGGGGGGGGGGGATGGGTGGGGTGCACTTTCTTCTAAAAAATTACAGGGGTGATTTTGAAAACATCTCTAACAGCTACCAGAATTATGTTTGATGGCGTGGCTCAAATTGATTTTTCACCCCCAAATTGGTACTTATTCTAAAACAACACACCCACCTCCCAAACTGAATGTATATCATTTTATTTTTTTGGTTAATTCAAGTCTTGAGAGAAAGAAAAAGACCAGTTAACTGACAAATATTTTCTGTGGCCATTTCAGCTCAATACCCTAAGGGCATCGTGACACCCTAAGGGTATCGTGATAATTCAAATAGGTCATGTTAGATTTTAGCACCCCAAGCAGTACCAAACCACAAATTTTATCCCCTAAAAGGTACCATGAGCACCCACATCAGTTTTACATACGAAATCCCCCTCCAGACCAAAGTTCTGATACCTTATTGTTACTTATTTTCGCGGGCACTTAATTTCGCGAATATGGAACAGGAATATTTTGCGAGTCTTAATTTTCGCGATTTGGCCAAAACTACGTAATTAGCATAAAAAATACAATAGAAATCGGTTGGAATTAATTTTTGCGGGTCTTTAATTTCGCGATTTTTTGAAAATCGCGAAAATCGCAAAAATTAAGTCCCGCGAAAATAAGTAACAATAAGGTAGTTGGATTATTAAACTAATCTCAGGGATTTCCTATACCTATTTGTTCTCTGAAAGAGCAAGCCCATGTTACTCATTAAATGAATATTGGTAATGACATACATAGAAATCAAGTTGAAAGATTATGTTCAGCTAGCCATTAACAAGCAGTTCTTCTTTACCTGAGCTAATACGTCAAAATATTTTGTCATCTGTGCAAAACATGACATACAAAGGCTTTCAATAGCTGATGCTGAGACGGATGACAGTTTAGGATCTTGAATATTAGACAACAAATATTGAAGGATAGGATCTGTAAAAGAAACAAAAATTAGGTTAAGACATCTAAGATGTGACAAAGCCCCAACAAAAAAGTAACTTACAATAGTTTACAGAGAATGTTATGGTTCTTTAGTTTATGATTCATGAGGACTTTGATTTTCAGCTTTAGATAATTATTAATACTAAGATAAGACTCTAGATGGCTGTTATTTTGTCTTGAGGAGCAGGGGTGGCGCAGTGGTGAGAGCGCTCGCTTCCCACCAATGTGGCCCGGGTTTGATTCCCGGACCCGGCGTCATATGTGGGTTGAGTTTGTTGTTGGTTCTCGTCCTTGCTCCGAGGGTTTTTCTCCGGGTTCTCCGGTTTTCCTCCCTCCACAAAAACCAACACTTCTAAATTCCAATTCGATCAGGGATTCAGGGCCACAATGAAAACTACTGGGACACCAGTAATTGTGTTACCCTTCAAAAGTCGTTTTTTTTTTTTTTTTTTTTTTTTTAAGTATTATTCCCAGTTTGTAGGTACAGAAAATGTTTGGTGAAGACACTGCTTAAAGGCAAGTACACAAAACACACAAAAAAGGCTTTTCCTGGGGTTCCCAGTTTTTGGTTTTAATTTTTTTAAACTGTTTGATTTTGAATTTTCTTTGTTTAAGACTATGGTAATGAATGTGAAACAAAAAAATAAAAATTAATTAAAATTAAAAATTGGTTGAAAAAATGTATGTTGTGTTTGAATTTCGTAATTGGTTGAATTTTTTAAAACCAGTTTGATTTTTATTTTTCACTGTCCCATTTGTCTGAAACAAAAGAAAAAGAAAAATCAAACTGGTTTGAAAAATTTTAAACCAAAGATAAAATTCATCCACAACATATACAAATCAAAACAAAATTTAGTCTCCATACCAAGATATTCAGGATGCTTCTCTATCCAATCTGCCAGTTCACCAACAAGTTTAATACTGGTGTGTCTAACAGAGACATGACAGCTTGATGGTAAATTTAACACCACTGGCAGGAAATGACCAACTACTTCAAAATCCCTACAGAAGAAAGATAACAATGATAGTAATTATTACAATTACGGAGTAAAACGGGAGCTAGATGATGGGACAGTTTAGGTTAAATGATGGGAATTCTTTCTTGAAAATCACCTGAGTGAATTGACCAAAGATTGTTACCTACGGAAGTTGGAGAGGTAAATATTGAAAAAAAAATCTTCATTCCTGAGCTTAATAAACATTAAATCAAAAAAAAAATCTAGTGACTGACTGCTATACTGTACAATCATGTATATGTTGTGGTTTAAATTTATTATTGGTTGGAAATTTTTCAAACCAGTTTGATTTTATTTCCCACTGTTTCAGATTATGACAATATGAGACAATGAACAAAAAAACTGGCTTGAAAAATTATTTTTAACCAAAGATAAATTTAAACCACAACATATACATGACTTGTACATTTTCTCCCACTGGGTTAAGCTATTATCTCCTAATCTTAATTCCCTAAAAAGTGGATAATTGAACACGCACTAACAAAGTATGCAATCAACAACTTCATCACAAGACAAAACCATCTTACAGTGGCACATTCCTGGCAACTGTTGACATCACAAACAAGATGGCTTCTGACACTTCCCAGGGTATTGTGTTTCCTTGCTGAACAAGGCTGTTGTACATCTATCAGAATAAAAAAATTCAGGTATGAATTGATCAGTTTGCATGGTAAACTACACAGTAAGGTGTTCATACAATTTTTATTAGGAATGCCAATCCAGGAATTATTAATAATTCTCTAGACTTGCTTAATCACAGTTGTCCTACCTGTCTGAAACAACTTCCTGATCCTACAATAAACACACAATCCTTGATGAGATCTGCTACCCTTATACGAAACTCCCCAAACTCATCGCAGTCATCTGGGATACCCTCCTATAGAATAAAACAAAACAGCACAATGTTGTCAACTTCAGTAGTTTAATCCACGTTTGCAACACTGTTGACAAGATGAAAGAATAAACAAGATACAGTTATCTTACAGGCTTAGTAGTCACATGAGGGTACTTACAGCATCACTTTCCAGTCTGCAATGGACACACAGTGCTTCAAACAAGCTTTCAAAATAAGGTCTAAAAAGGGCTGTCTTGGCCTCATCTTCAGTCTTGAACAAAGCTTCCGATAAGCGATACCAGAAGTTGAATGTTACCTCTGCAACCTGACATAAGCACAAATAGGTTAACATACTGCATGTATGCAGTCTGGGGATTGTGGAAGAGGATTTTTTTTGGCATCCCCTTGATGGGGAACTAAGGAGTCTGATTTTGAAATTCACAGAGAGCTACAAACTGCAATTGAAACTACTATTTTCTTAGCGACTTCCTAGTAAAAAGTAACTGTTGTTGCTAACCTTAATTTTGGGATCCATCATATATCATGGCATTAGAAAAGTTTCCAGCAAATATTGGGACTGTACAATTGTAGTAAACAAGGATATCATACCTCATATTGATGGTACTTCACACAAGTCAGTATTATGGTGAGTGTTCTTAGATCTCCTAGGTCCTGCAGGAAAAGACAGTTCAACAGTCTATACAGATTTTCACCCTTCTTACATCTCACTTGTCTTGGATTTGAAACTTTTTAGGACTTTCAATCAGACAAGAATCCCATAAAATTATTAACAGTGGCTGAATGAATAATAAGAGATAAGTATAAAGCTGTTGCAGTGTAAATCTTCACTGTTTTACAAATGTAAATAAAAGATTCAATTGGATATAATTGTGTGGCTGCCCAATCTTATTATGGCTGCCCAATCTTGTTGGCCAATCGTGGTTATTCTGGGCAGCCATGCACTTTACTTTATTTCTTTTATTATTGTATTGTTAATTTAATTGAATGTAAAGGGTGCAAATAAAGTTGTTGTTGTTGTTGTGGCATCACAAAAAAGGGTGTGTCACATAACTCAGATAATGTATGTCTACTGGGAAAAAATCATAGATTTTGAAATCGTATATTATTACGGCAGGAAGAGTAAAAATTATGCACACTTACCCTTCCAGGTGCCTCCACAATTACAGGTAGAAAAGATTCTCCCATTTCAGTGAAAACTCTGCACAAGTTAAGTGCTCTGTAAAATAATCATAAAAAATGAATTAAAAAAATTATTTTGAGGGGTTATTCAAGTGAAAAGTTTAAAAAATGGATATAGTGTATCCACACTGTAGGTAAAGGGGTACCATTTTGCCAAAAATGGTAAAATGACAAAGGTTTGAACCTCAGGGCAGAGCCCTAGTATAAAAATACTTTTGAATACCCACCCCCTCCCTAGACTACATTTTTGTCCACAAAGCATTAGTTAAAACTGTACCTTGTAATAATAATAATACCGGTACATGTTGCTCAGTAACTCAATTACCTGTCAAAGTCCTCACTTTGAACAGCTTTCTCATAAGCTGGAGGTAACATCATAACAAATTTAAACAGTCCTTCGGCTAACTTTTGCTGTTTGTCAAGGTTCTAAATAGAAAAGGGAAGCAATCATGTTACAAATAGACAAAAGTTCAGTTAACAGTACCGTGTGAAAAATCATGAATGTGAGTCAATAGCTGCTGTAAATAGAGAGCAAGCTGCTGATGTGTGCGCAGTTGATCAGCTTTTATTGCACATCAAGCAAAGAGAATTGAAAACTTAATTAAAACATTAATTGTAAACAACCACATCAGACATAGGATATTCCTAAGAAATTAACACATACAATTATATAATTTAATGACAACAAAAAAACCCACTTAATATGTAGTTATTACACACATACCTCAGATGTATAAAGTGCATTGCAAACAAAGTCTGCTGCTGCTTCATGTAACATATCACTGGAATCTGCCTCATGCTGAAAAGAAAGAAAGAAAAAAACATCAGTGGCAGGTGAGGTACATTGTATAGAAGTGTAGAATAAGAGGCTGAGAAACAGATGGCTCTAAACTTTAATAATTGACTACTGGTTTATGTATCATGTACCGGTACAGAACTTTACTTACCAGTGTGTTGAATGTTGACTTCAGCAAATCACTCTGTACAAATTCAACCGGTGGAAATGCACTCAGGGTCACCCAACTACCAGCACAGCGAAACATCTAACAAGAACAATGTCAAAGTTGTCAAATTACATTCTTTTGTTTCCCGCAATGATATCGAGAAGGATGCAAAAAACACAGTTCTGACACCGAATATAAAATATAAAAAAACTGGCTGAAAGTGGTTGACTTCGGTCTTTGTCTTGATTTGAAGTTAGATGTCTGGAATAAAATAATTAGCACAGATCCATATACATGTAGCAGTGTACATTGGCTAGTCTTCCAGCTTATTGGCAGTCCTGACGACAAGTTTAAAAGGTTGTTTGATTAACCCAGTATAGCTAAGAGGTCATTTTATCTAGATCTGGCATAAGACAAGTAATGTTACAAAAATAATGCTGCTTGCTTGGTGAGGTTGGGGAGGTTTAAAAAAAACTAGGTAATACTGACAATACTACTATAATAAAATTTGGTTTGTATCTGATCTTAAAAAGTTGGTAAAAACTTATAAATTAAACTGAATTTTCGGTAACTCTCTGTTACCTTCATCAGAGTTAAAATTGGTTCAGTTTTTGCATAATAAGTATTTTATACACTGCCGGTCTCTAGGGATGTTCCCAATGTTAATAAACTTGTGGGAAATGCACATGCTCATCTTATGCCAGATCTAGATAAAATGACCTCTTAGCTATACTGGGTTAATCAAACAACCTTTTAAACTTGTCATCAGGACTGCCAATAAGCTGGAAGACTAGCCAATGTACACTGCTACATGTATATGGATCTGTGCTAATTATTTTATTCCAGACATCTAACTTCAAATCAAGACAAAGACCGAAGTCAACCACTTTCAGCCAGTTTTTTTTTTTTATTTATATTTGGTGTCAGAACTGTGTTTTTTGCATCCTTCTTGAAATCATACCAATATTACACCCTAATAACACAATTAGTCTGGAGGTAAAAAAATACACCCCTGGCAGATTACATGTTGCAAATACTTGATGTGTACAAGTTTAGGCAAGCGAAATTGGGTTTATTTGAACACATGGCCAAACAGACAACTACTTGACATATTAATAATATAATATATATATAATAAAACATTTTTATAGCGCCTATCCAGGTCTGCTCTAGGCGCTTTACAAATCTATAAAAATTCGTTAAAATTAGCTGAATAAATCTTAAAAATTAAAAATGTACATTAAAAGTAATAAAAAGTAAAAATCGCTAAGAGTAATAAGTTTTTTTAAAAAGATAAGTTTTGAGTTTTGATTTAAAATAACTTAAATTGTCACATGAGCGGATAAAAAGAGGTAGACTGTTCCAGAGTTCAGGCGACGAAACAGCAAAAGCTCGAGACCCATACGACTTAAGGTGGAATTTGACAGGGTTAAGGCGTGAAGAGTGTGACGATCGGAGGGTTCTTGAAGGTTGGTAGTGCGTTAACAAATCTTGAATGTAGATAGGAGATTGTTGATGGAGAGCTTTGAAGGTAAGTAGCAGAATTTAAATTTAATGCATTCAGAAACAGGAAGCCAGTGAACGGGAACAGGTGATAAGTCGAGCAGCGGTGTTCTGAACAGACTGGAGCTTTTTTAAGGCATACTTCGGCACATTGTATAAAAGAGAGTTGCAGTGGTCGAGTTTGGAAGACGCAAAAGCATGGACCAAGATCTCGGTTGTTTTCGTGGATAAGTACTTCCTTATACGGGAGATGTTTCGGAGATGACATGTCTTCACATTGTTGGACAGCAAGCATGTGCTGCTGTCACGAAATGGACCCCAACATGCATTATTGCTGCAAAGTGCTGCAGACCAGTGATTAGAAAAACAATGAAAGTTCACTTACCCTGACTTTCACATTTGCATCATTTGGAAACTGGCCCACACAAGCTGCCTGTGGTAAACATGCAATGATTGTGATTAATGATCAAAGTTGCTTTAAAAACAAAAAAAATAATGTAACCTTCATTTGAGAGACAGGGCTGAATCACGATTTCATGATAATATGAACACAATTATTCAGGAATTTGTATATGGAATATATGTACAGCCCTCTACTGTGGTACCAGTTTCTTGGACTAAACGCAACAAAGCCTTTAGCTACAATATCGTCTTTAGAAGTCTGAAGAATACTTACAAGGAGACTGAGAACTGTAGCAGCTGAGGCACGAAGCTCATGTATTACTTCATCTCTTCTGTTTGCTCCTACTCTAAGATGATGACTTCCAACCTATCCAGTAGACACAAAGAAAAATTTTCACTAAGTGTTTTATTAACTAATCTGACATTAAACCAATCATCAAGATTCAGAGTAATGCAAACTAACCTCCTCAGGAAGAACTGTTAAAATCTCCAGAAGAACAGGTAGTCTCTCTACGGTTGAACCAAATCTAAAATTGTCAAACAGAAATCACATAAAAGCTGGTCAGGAAAAGTTTAACATAACTACATGTACATTATGTATGGTATTTTTTCTTTTGTATTAAACCAAGATCTAATCTTTCTCACAAGCTTGCCCCTCTCTTATAAAAAGCAATTCAATTCTGAATGCCTTCAATAAAAAGCTGCATATTTACCATTACAAACAATCTATTTGGACATGAAATCAACCTCAAAAAAATTTGGGGGAGCAGGGATGGCGCAGTGGCGAGAGTGCTCACTTCCCACCGATGTGGCCTGGGTTTGTTTTCTAGACCGGGCATTGTATGTGCATTGAGTTTGTTGTTGGTTCTCGCCCTATATCTGAGGGTTGTTCTCTGGGTTCTCCAGTTTTCCTCCCTCCCAAAAATTCAACATCCCCAAATTTCAGTTTGACCTGGAGCCCCATGCTATTTGCTTAATATTAGTTATGAAGGTTTCATGATCTTTGACAATAACTGAATTTATAATCAAGGTCAGTGCAAATGAGATACCTGTGGGAGAGATCACTGACAACTTCCTTCCATTGTGGCATTTGAACAGCAAGATCAGCGAGAGCTAGACACAACTAGTGTTGAGTAGATAGAAATAAAGAAAAGCTAGGTTATGTTTTATCTAAAGCTATCAAGTTTTTATCCCTGCATTTACATTTTCTTAACTGCATAATATTATGTGACATTGCTTCATGCATAGTGTGAATAATCCAGCAGTTATTGCTGGATATTTAATAGTCTTACCAGTAGAACTCTACTAATAAAAAATAGTGTGTTCCAATCCAACTTTAGCTAATATCAAGATGCCCAAAGGCCGATTACGCGCGATGTGAATGGCCTTCCACAGTCACATAAATGCAAACTCTGAATTTTAAAGTACAGTATTTCTAACCACCCCAAGCTCACAACTCGAAATGTATGTGGACGTGTCTCTTGTCTTTGAGCAGTGAGTGAGTGATGTTTGGAAGCTCCAAACATGACTAAAATACCATCTACTGAAGGTAAAATGAATAAACTTTGCCTACCTGTGTGACAATTGCATGAGAGACATCATGAAGGGTGAAAAGGTGATCCAGAAGTGAATCTTTAAGGGACTGCAAGTTAAAATAGACAGTGATAATATACTTTTATTTAATTTTCAGAACTAAGAAATATATTTCACACATTATTATAATATTTATTGCAGTGTAACCCTCTACATGTATACACATGAATGCCAATGAAATAGCCATTACAATTTACATGTAGCTCTGAGGACATTTTGACTTGTACACATACATGACTGTAAATGGTGGGTCTCAAATTAATGAGGGGTCTCCAAGGTGGAGTTGAAAATACCCCCCTCAAGCATTTATTTGAGGTATAAAAAGCTGAAGTTGTAATCAAAATATGTAAGTCTGTCGCAAAATAATGTATAAAACCTGTTGTTTAATAAAATCTGGGCTTGAATAAACTCCAGGAGTCGAATAAACTCCAGGTTGATCCACCAAGCAAAGTTTAAAATAAATGCTGCCAGAGGCATTTAATCATTCAAGAAGAAAAAATTACGGTTACAAAGAACTTAACACACATGGTTAACATATTGACTACATTGGTCACGTCTTACCTGGTACTGTGCTGGTTGTAGTTCATGAAAGTAGTATTGAACCTACAAAGGGGTTTGAAATTAATCACAAAATAATTAATAAGAAATTTACACAGTCATCAACCTTTCATAGCAATATTGAACATAATGACCATAATTAAAAGCTTTTTTCACACACCTTTGTTCGCATTGTCTGTGCAGCAAAATAACTTGTTTCTACATTGGCATTTAGCCTCAAAAGATGGTCAGCTACTTCCCAAGCATACACCTAAAGAGAACCAATTTAGACTTAAAAAATGTGTGTTAAGTTTAATACCATATACATATATACAGCTACAACCAGGCAGAGATGGCTTTGTCATACCATCAGATTCTTTTGTTTTTATTTATCTGTTATTGGATGGAGGCAGCGTGGCCCAGTGGAGAAGCTGCAAGGAATCTGGAGGTTGCAGATTCAAATCCAGTTCTGACCACTAGCTGGTGTTGTTCTCAGTAGTCCCAAGTACAACTTCTCGGCTACATTTATAAATGACCAACTTGTTTGCCTCATGCCATTTTTTTTTTCTTTTTTGGTGGGGGGGGGGCTTTTTTTGGGGGGGGGTGGGGGGGAGGGATTGTCACTTGTTTGGTAATCGAACATTCGATTACATTGTTCCTGCATTGTTGACTGTTCGATAATCGACTGTTTGGTAATCCGACATTTGATTGACCAAATTTTACGTTAGTTTTATTATGTTCCATTACCGAACCCAATCGAACAATTGGCGTTCTTTTGGGTTTGATTACCGAACGTTCTATTGGATACGCCAGGATAAATGAGTACCAATGAAATAATGCTGGGTGATAACCCTGAGA
>NW_027558050.1:0-13821 GCF_052425735.1 Oculina patagonica
TGAAGATCAGCTCAGTAAGTGATGGACGGCACTCATTTCCTGTAAACTGTACAGATCATAAGCAATTTGTTTTTCGATTTGCAAGACGTATTTTATATTACCACCAACACTGGGCTAAAGAACAGTAGCACACATTAAAATAAGCAACAACTTAACGATTAACTGGTGTAAGAATAATACTTTGAACTTACATTCCCTGAAAAAATCAATGGCCTCCAGACGTTTGCTCGACTTTGGCGAGGTAGTATTTGTTGGCCAGCTATAGGCTGCTTGATTTAAATATTTTTTATTGGAAAACCTCGCAATCAATCACAATGTTTGTCTTTGTCTCGTGCACAAATAAGCTATTCAGTTATAGCGCTTGTTTATAAATGTATTTTAAAAAAGTCTCCTTCGAATGAAAAAAAATTGAAAACAGTTGAGTTTCTCAAATGCAAAAGACGCACACAGCTAAGCAAATCAGTAAAACATAAAAAACAAATTGGTATTATAAATTTAAAATATCTGAAGGTAAGGCTAGGTGTTTATTTACAGAAAACTATTTGGTCATGCCGAGCAGATGTTGCTACTTTCTGTAAACATTTGGAACATCAATATGGCGCAGGCTGTCAATTGGCCTTTGCTATTCTTTTTAGACGATATTTTTCTGACAAATTTCCAGACACAGTTTCTTTATACTGGGATAACACATGAATTTCAATAAACATGCAACCATACACTCCAAACACAGTCTTATTGACTCCAACAAGACAAATGGCACATTGCAATACTTAACACTGATTGGATAGCACAAAGAGGTGACGAATGAAATACGTTTTACCATAACTGACGCAAAAACCGTGTTGCTCTATGTGAAAAACAACGTTCACACAAAGTCATATGTGTTTTTTATGTTCACAGCAAGTATAGGAAACTTTTTACCTCAATTATAAAATTTTGTGGGGAACACAAATTAATTTGTTATTATATAGGTAACGGTAGGCTTCGTTTAATACTACTGGCTACTACGGCCGGTACCTATCTCTAGGGGTACCCCCAGCGCTAAATTCGTTTGTACCTACAATACACCTTGATGTAAAGGGGCATTGTGAGATCATATTGTCTTGCCCAATAACACAAATCAGTGTCCCAAGCCGGGGCTCAAACTCGGACCACCTGACTAGGAGTCCAGCGCGCTAACCATGCTAGGCTATCGCTCTTCCCACTTGTATTATAAATAGGGGCCTAAAGGAGTTAAACGGGAACTGACATTTGCCTTTTTAGGTCACTCGAACTGGGATTCACAAACAAAAAAAGGAAAAGGGTCTTGGCTTTGGGCAAAAAATGGGCTTGGAAATGAGATTAAGGCACTTTTTTTGCAGGAAAAGGACAATTACAAGTCTTCCTCAGTACCCTTTGCAAGCAGCTCTTTCAGCCCCTTTATTTCCTTAACTATACTTGGGGTATCTTGACGTAAGGAGGAACGCATAGTTGGCAGTAAATTGTCAAAAAGACCAGCATTATATTCTCAGCAATCACTAAACCAATATATTACTAAATACTGATACTAAATACTGATACTGATACTTGGTACGAGCAAATGTACAACACTTGCTCTTACCAAGATGTCCATGGTGAATGCAATATGTATATTTCCAAGTAGTCTTACTGCCAGGGTTTTACTGATAATTACGATACGAGTCACTAATGAGGCTCTGTTTTCTCGGTACAGGCATTGGAAGGCCTGCTGCGACTTGTAGTTTGCCCAAACTCTTGAGAGTATTTTAGGATTCAAGTACATTCATCATCAGTCTTTTGGGCCTGTCGGATCCCTTGGAGACGTTTTGCACCAACAGGAGGATTTCCAATTGTTTAACAACTGCAAGTTTTTAAAAGTAATTTTAGCATTCTGTAACAAAATGTTGACCGCACTGTTTTGGTGATAGTAGGCGCAGCGATTAGTGAGCTGATAGTAAGTGAACTGGACACTGGATCGAACGGTCCGGGCTCGAGCCTTGGGTGGGTGATTGCCTTGTATTCTTGGGCAAGACACTTTATTCTTATAGTGCCTATCTTTACCAAAGTGTATAAATGTGTACCGGTCTTTTTCATGCTGGGGATAAGCCTGCGATGGACTAGTAGCATCCCTTCAAGGGGGGAGATGATGCTATGGAACTTCGGACAAGCTCCGGTCTGATGGGCCACAAACCTCTAGATTGCAAACTTTACTTAAACTTTTTTTACTATTCAAGTATTCTTGCTTGGACAAGTAATAGCTTGTCAGCAGGGGATTGAAGTTTTCCAGGAACATGACACAGGATGTACCAGGTGCCGTATCATATTATTCCTTTCAGCATCACTAAGTGACCGGGAGATGCAGCATGCAGGACTGCGTTATCCATTTTCCCGAGGTCAAAAAAAAATCTGCTCCAATTCCAGTGAGGATGCATCTTCTGCAATGCTGTTGGAAAACCGTGGTCCCCAGCACCGCATGGTTTCCCTGCAAAGCGGCTGGTTTAAGGGCTCGTTGATACCGGCTAATCTAAAACCCACGGCGTTGCTTAGGCCACTTGCTTAGTGTAATTTTTTGTAAAGCGCTTGGCACATCTCTATCTGTATTCTGAAATGCACAACGATTTCGCTTTGGTCTACCAGAAACGTAACCACCAAACAATCAAAATACCATTTAATTCCCGTCAAAAGCTCCAGGGTTTGTTTTTTAGTTAAAAGGTTTTCTTGTGGGTTATTTTTGGGTGAGCTTATTTTCAAAGGATTTTATTCTCCAAAACTGGTTGGGTACTTAAAAGTAGTCTACACGGCAACATTTTCAACCATGAAGATATAAAATACACAAACAAAATCTACTATAAAATAGCTTTCAACAAGACTTGAAGTAACTAAATTTTATATGAGTTTTAGCCTTATAAATAGTTGAAAAAACTAAAGCAAGAAATATGGACAAACTCTCCAATGTATTGATAAACTTTAAAATTCTCTAGGTATACTGTAACGATATAAATGCGACACAAGGTCTTCAGAAGGGGGCATGTTTTAATAGAAAGAAATTCTATTGTCCTTTACACCTTTAATATAAATAATAAGCAGGTCTAAGCATATGCGCTTATATTCAGAAGGTTCATTCAGTTCAAACCGTTTTATTTGTTTTGTTGTGGCAGCGCCCGCATGCAGCCATGGCGACAGCTTTTCCGACCACTTCTGCTAGGCCTCTTGAACTAACAAAAGGTGTCTAGGCATGGATGGCAAAGTATACTGCGAAGAATAAGCCGTTGGCTGCTTTATTATTGAAAAGAGTTTTTTGGTGGGAATATTTTCGGGTGGGCTTAGGAGCTTTTTTGTGAAGGAATTTTGCGCGTCGAAAATGGTCGGGCTAATATTTGGAAGAGACTTTGCGCCTGAAAAATTTAAGGCGTACATCACAATGATGCACGTTGAAACTGTGTAAACATGGCGATGTGAGGAGACACAGAACAATCTTTACAATCATCACATGAACATCGAAAGTATTGTAGTGACATAAAGTACAAAACAGGTGCAGTTCTTTAAGAAAAAAAAAAGGGCTTATATTTGGTATGGCCTTTTACGTCCAAAATTTTTGGGTGGTCTCAGGCATCGCCTAGACAGACGCTGTTTTCAATCGACTCGATTTCACGATTTCGAAACCGCATCGAAAACTACGTCCGCGGTTTCAAAGTGTTTACACGGAATATATCTAACCGTTTTCCAAATGTTTTCGAATGTGAGTATATAAGCAAGCGCTGAACTCCGTGCGATGTTCACCATTTTTACTCTCCGCCAGCCAACCAATTTCGCGCACCTATAGCAACTTTTTTTTTCAACTGATGCGGTTTCGCCGTATTGTCTTGACATGCATGCTCCACTTTTGACAGCGTTTTCAAAACGACCCGGCAAAGTGGTCTCGATCGGCGCCGTGTAAACGAAAGGCGTAACCACATCGAAAGCGATGCGCCAAAAAAATAACAAATAAAACCGGGTCCGTGTAAACAGTGCCTTATGTTCGAAGGGGAGGGTTTGTGGGGGTTATTGACGGATTTTTATGTTATATAATCCGGCGCATTGCGATACACAGAAATGTCTACGAGACTCTTCGAAGGTAATTTTCATGTCCAAAACATACAACATGGTCAGAAAACTAGAAAATGCTTTTCGCAAAGTTTTTACAGCGAATTCTGTGACATTACCATAAATCACTAATATGCAAGAAGAAAAACACCGTACAAATTTGCATGCGCTTTCGAAATACAGTTCCTTTGTATAACTATTCAGAGTGACACGTTGATTAAACTGGCGTGTCAAGACACAATGTATTTCTATTAGCGCGATTTGTCTATCCATGAAATAATAGTCTGGCATGTCCAGGCATTGCTTCCCGATCTAGTACCACCAAACAAGCGATCAGAAAATAAATTTAGAAATAGTCCATATGACAGAACAGATGATTTAAACTCAAAATTATTTTTTTGTTAATTATGTCTAATACGCAATCAATTTATCAGAGTCATTAAGTGATTCATGCGCTTAGCTTTTTTTTCTTCGTTTTAATTAGCTATTTTACGCGTATTCCACAAAAATAGAATGTAAAACACAAAAATACCACTTCAATGCGTAGGAAATATATAAAGAAAATAAAATATTCTAGTTAAACTAAAACTCGACTCATTATTCAGTCATAATAAATCTAAAGTAGCTGACCCTTAACGGAATGTCAAATGACCACAGGGTTGTTTTAATATTAATCTTTAAAAGAAAACATGTTCAGAAGGCTTGCTATACGTGTTAAAAGCATTGTGAATGTTTACAAAAATTAGCCTATAGTTGGTCCACACGATCAGATACTCAGCCTGTTGATTATTATTTAGTAAATGCGTGGCTTAATCTACACCACACAAGTGAACTTATCTATTAAGGTAAGTAGAAAAATTGACGTTGAAAAAATTATTTTAACACCAAATTTTAAATCAGTTTTATTTAGTTATTCGCTAATATTTCGCTGGACGGTTAAGCACGCAAACTGTACAACTGAAGAACTCTTCACCGTGCTTCTTTATATACTGTCCAGGACGTTTCGCAAATCCATCACGACCATTCAGTCTTTCAGCAACTCGTATGTTTTGCAAATAAAAGATGTAAAAAGAACGCAATTACCAAATCATATCAAACAACGCTCCTAATTTAGCGCTCAAGATTTTTAACGAATTGCTTCTTTTACGCTTATAGATTATATATATAACAGACTTTGCATGATAACAGTAGTTTATTGATTCGTAACGCAAAAACTCTTTTTAGCCCTTACTCATCATTCACTTGAGCCTACATTCCATTATTGAACAGTAGTCACTGATTCGAAACACAGGGCCGCTAAAACACGCTTAGAAGCGTGGAGTTGCATTCGGGTTGCAGGCAGTATGGATGTTTACAAAAAATAGCTTATAGGTGAGCCACACGATCATATATTGCCTGGTGATATATTGAGTAATTTCGTGGCCAAATTCTCAACGCAGAAATGTGTTTCATGCCAAGGAAGATGAGAGCTGAAGTTCTGCGAAAAAAAAAAACAGCTGCCTTAACACCAGTAAACTTCGTTATTTATATTGCTTTTCTGTTATTTGACTTTTCGTTTGCCCACACAAACTTTTCAACCGAATATTATTCACCTAAGTTCACTTCTTGTTTTGTGCCGATTAAGTGTACATTAATTGTAGACCCCTTTGTACATGTACTCATGATTAAGACCGCAATTATTTATTTTCTTCCATTTATACTGATACGCCTGCTCCGTTAATTTTTCTCCCAGACTTTGTTGCTGACGACTCGGAACCGAAGATGAAACTGACCTTCAATTTATTTTCTCTGCTGCCTTTGACCGCTGTGATTCAAATATCAACGGTAAGACGTTGAATCTACATCTCAACACGTAAACACAACTAAATGTTATCGAAATCTGAAGCAACTCCAATTTATTTTATTTCATGTTTCCATTTCTGTTTCTATTTCAGTCTGCAGATGTTATCCATTTGCAAGCAAACGGTTTCATCGCTCGATCCTGTTTGGACTACCTTCAACATGGCAAGTTCGAGAACGGCTTCTACTGGCTTTTTGATGATCATGAGAAGCGATACGTGGCTTACTGTGATGTGGCCTCCGAGCCGGGAGCAGCCTGGACCCTAGTCATGTCCTGGAACCGAGAATATAAAGATTTGCCGCAATTTAGAAGCAAGCCTTTTTTGCAAGACGCACCAATTAACCAAAACACCCCAAACTGGTACATCTACCGCCAGACTCTGGCTCGAATGAAAAGCCTCCGCAGCCGATCCACATACTGGCGAGCAACCTGCAGCTTTAACATGATGAGACAAAAGATTGATTACAAAGATTACCTCAGAGGCAAGTTTAGCGACTTTGACATCATGAGCTTTCTTGGTCATGGTCATTGCAAACCTGTGGATTACGTCAATATTCGTGGACATGCAGCAGGGAGTGGTACCACAGCAAGGTTCTGGCAGGTACAAAACGCCTACACCCTGCACACCGACAGCTATTCCCCCGGCAGCTGTGCCTTCAGACCCAACGCTGGATCTGTTCCCAGTGAAGACAACTTTGGTTTCTACGGAAATGTTAACCAGAAATTCCGTTGCACCATGGGAGACACTCAGACCACTAATTGGTGGTTTGGTGGCTACATGTCTGACTGACTGTGAATAAGTCTTTATATACGGATGACGCGGTGTCGGTTTTACTTTTTTGTGGGTGTTACTGGGATAAAAAAAATAGCATTTTTGGCTGATTGCATAAATCTAAAGACATTTAATCCCGCAGGGAGTAAAGTAAGGAAAACTGTAACTTAGAAGCTGTTTTCAAACAAAAAGCATTATGTGTAGTGTTCTTTGTAATTTTTTAAAAGCTCGCAACATAATTGCGCAAATGTATGGTTCTAGAAATGAGTGTACGATTTAAAAAAACAATATTAAACATATCTTTTAACAGCGAGAAACTTTGGAGTGATTAAATTTTCTTTAAACCTTCTCAGTGTAACAAACGTGTTTTTCACTACACATTTTTAAATTACATTTCTTTCGGAAATATAAAATACAAAACATATATGTACAATTTTTAAAAACTATTTACATATCGATTTATAATTTGGAATTTACATCATGCCTAGACATCACCTCAAAACTCTTATACTCTGTTGTGAAGCCAAATTGACAGGTAGATTATTCGAGCTTGGTAACGGAAATTGAGTATTTCTCAATTTTTACATCATTGACTTGTTTGATCTTTTTTTTCTCTTGTTTGCTCCGGTTCTCAACTGCTTTTGACTCGTTCACTTTAAATCTTAAACAGATATTACAACTGTTCAGTTGAACTCGATTTAAAATTGTCTTGTTTATAAAAGTTGCTTACAGTACGAGGTTACCTGATTGGAAAATCTCATAATTGAATCCGCAAATGGAAGTTATATTAAACGTAAAAAACACGCTTTTCGGTCAACTTAACATGATTAGGGTGGTGTGAACAAGGAATAACCAAAGAACTACAGTAGAAAACCGATTACTCGAACCTCCAGGGGAAACGAAAATTGCTTCGAAAAATCAGGGGTAAAATTACAAAGAAGTACTATCCAAGGGAAAATAAAATTGGTTCGAAAATCGGGAGTTTCGAGAAACTAAGGGTTCGAGAAATCGGGAGTCTACTGTACTGGGAGTCTAGCTCTTAACAGGGGTAGGTAAAAGCTTTACAGATCAGGGTGGGGAAGCATCCCCCGTTCTTGTGTCATCGCTTGTGGCCTTACACCATGTGTGGAAATCTTGGCACCACAAGTTCCTGATGGGAATAAAAGACATGTACCTGATCTATTAGAGTATCTATTTTGGATCTAGCATTCACCCCTTAGTTAGGAGGCAGGGAGTGTATTTTTATTTTATTGCAACACAAAGAACGCTACTTACAAAATAAAACATACACTAGTTACAATACTACTTACAAAACAATACTTATACTACACTACTTACTGTACAATACTTGTAATAGCGGAGCTCTTCAGCGCGCGCCAGCGCGCGGAGCGGAGCACCATGGGTAATGCGGGTACGAGAGAATTTTTGTAAACCCAGGAGGCCGAAAAAATTTGGTGCGTACGCCCGACCGACCGCGCGCGCGTACAGACTCTCGGGGAGGGGGAGGGGAGTCCCAAGGCAACCCAAGCAGAGGGGGGAGGGGAGACAATCTTCTGCCTCCTTCGTTAACCAGAAATGAGTGAGGTAATCGACTAAGATCTTTGATATTGGACATCCATTTTATGGTCAATTGACAGCTGTCAAAACAACGTATCCGCTGACCAGTATCACATGACCATATCGCGGGCTCAGGTTTAGAACTAGTCAAGGTCGCGTGTTTTTTTAAGTTGACCGCTGACCAAGTGATAGCATTGCTATTGGTCCGCGGGCGCAAGTACTTTTCCATGGTCAGTCCATTTAGATTTACATGAAGGACAAAGTGAACAACCCGGTCAGTTTGAAAGCTGAACGAAGCACAAGGAGAAACCGAGCAGGAAAAAGAAATGTCTCCGTAAATATTTCTCGGTCTACCCCGTCTAAAGGCTTTACACATCATGGAAGTTATGGCAAACGATAAGGGCTTACGGGGAGATCCGAAAAAATGGCACAGGTGGAGAGCGAGCGAGTTTCTACCGTTTCGGCGGCTGACCAGCTCTAGTAATTGAGCTAAACGCAATTAACTGAAGTGAAGGAAAAAAGAAGTGTCAATAGCTACACGGATGGAAAAGGCTGAAATAGACCTTCGCAGATAATTCAAAGGTCGGTGGTGCTGGAGTAAGTTATAATTTATAGCTTACACATGTACTACGCGGTTGGATAATAATACGAAAAACTGCGGCCGCTTCGCCTCCGATTAATTCATGAGCTGGTTGAAAGCTTTGTCCTGCTGAATTGCTGTGAATTGACAAGCATTCTCCGACTTCAAATATGAGGTAACAAACTTTGACTTTACTGAATACACTAAGTCCATGTGTTTTGTGAAAATCTGTAATTATATGCTTACACATGTACTACGCGGTTGGATAATAATACGAAAAACTGCGGCCGCTTCGCCTCCGATTAATTCATGAGCTGTTAATGACTTAATGTTTTTATTTAAACTCCCAGCTAAACTTAGTGTTTTAGTTTTTTTAATTCATCTATTTATTCTTATTTACTCGCTGTTGGAATTCGTTTGAACGAACTATTTTAGGGTCGTGGACGAATACGCTAAGAGATCGTTCGTTGCGAATTTCTTGCGTTGACACGTTTTTACCACACCTTAGCAGAAACAAAAAAAAAACTCAGTTTATTTCCACATAAAACTATCTTAGTTAATTAT
Organism: Oculina patagonica; assembly: GCF_052425735.1. Classification (NCBI taxonomy): domain Eukaryota; kingdom Metazoa; phylum Cnidaria; class Anthozoa; order Scleractinia; family Oculinidae; genus Oculina; species Oculina patagonica. The sequence goes on from NW_027558050.1 coordinate 9,394, forward strand.
TTTTAGTAATTTTACAAAACACAATTGTTCGCTCTACTTGTAATTCATGCCATTTTAGACACTGTATGCAGCTGTGTATGCAAACTTACATTGACTATCACTATGACAGTGTTGAATGTGTATCTTTGCAATAGCAATGTTTTTTCTATACAAGTAAGTTAACAAGAAATCTCCAAGAAGAAAAGCTAAATATCCCATTGTAGGAAGGAAGGGTCACTACACTGAGTGTATAAACGAAAGAGGCTAATATTATTATATTTGATGAGATCCATTAAATAAGACAGAATTTTTTATAAATTCTTTTTATAAACAGGGCCATTAATTAGAGCTAGTGTGGTGGTTTTTAATAGATTATTATGTCAATCCTTCTTTTAGGTAGTGTTATATTCTGCCATTAAGCCGCAATGAATGAAGAATACCTACTGGCTACAGTCAAGTTTTGTTGAACTTGGTATAGAATGCTCTGTGCAAAGTGGACAACAGCAAAGTAAATCAGGTATCTAGTTTATATTAGTTATAATTGAAATATGTTTTTATTCAGTTTCGTTCTTTTTTTACCCAGCTGCTTTAATCTGCATTTGGTTGCTGCTGATCTTCTTACTTTGTGAAATATTTGCATTCATTATTCAACTCCTCAATGGAGGTTGCCTATTCACCGAGTTAGGATTTCGAGTTGGATTTCGAGTTAGGATTTTGAGTTGGATTTACGAGTTCGATTTTCCAGTTGGATTTCGAGTTAAGATTTCGAGTTGGATTTCAAGTTAGGATTTCGAGTTGGATTTCGAGTTAGGATTTTGAGTTGGATTTACGAGTTCGATTTTCCAGTTGGATTTCGAGTTAAGATTTCGAGTTGGATTTCAAGTTAGGATTTCGAGTTGGATTTTCAAGTTGGATTTTGGAGTTGGATTTCGAGTTAGATTTCGAGTTAGGATTTCGAGTTGGATTTTCAAGTTGCTTACCGTACTAAGCACTCCGGTTAGCCTACTATACACGCCAGTTAGCTTACTATGCACTCCGGTTAGCCTACTACACACTCCTGTTAGCCTACTATTCACTTTGGTTAGCCTACTATGCACTCCAGTTAGCCTGTTTATGGTTAGCTTTCAATAATTGTAATGGGTTTTGCTTTGTCAAAAAAAATCCAACTCGAAATCCTAACTCGAAAATCCAACTCGAAATCCTAACTCGAAAATCCAACTCGAAAATCCAACTCGAAATCCAACTCGAAATCCTTACTCGAAATCCAACTCGAAAATCCAACTCGTAATCCTAACTCAAAAATCCAACTCGAAAATCCAACTCGAAAATCCAACTTGTAATCCTAACTCAAAAATCCAACTCGAAAATCCAACTCAAAAATCCAACTCGAAATCCTAACTCGGGAGTTAGTTTGTCTCTCTTCAATGACATTCAAAACAACTACAATGTATTAGTAGACAATTTAAATAATTAATATTTCACTAAAAGTATGTTTTCATGAAATGCCTAGATCTTGTACCAGAAAATATCTATACCTTATCCTCGCTGTGGAAGGTTAAATGGTTTGAATGCCACCTCCCCTCACAAACTCCTCACAAATTCCAATGTGTGGTTATGGCAGAAATCCATGGCCATCTCATCCTCAGTGTATGAACCAGTGAAACAAGGCATCAAAGAGCCTCAAAACAACATGGAGCAGGAAAACAATAGCTTCAAAACAGACATTTTTCACAGGTTCTTATACCAAGGAAAACCCAAATATTCAGATCCATCCCATGTAAGGTCAATGGAAGTTCCAAAAGGGCTAGCGGGAGGGAGAGGGGGAGGGGGGTTGATTAAAGGCCAAACCTTTTAATTACCGGTAAGAGGGGGTGTTAGGGTTTGCAGTGATGCTTTGAGTTTATTAAAATATTTAGTTGACTTTGCAGTTATCAGTAAAAAAAATAGTCTGTGCTGATCCATCTATGTTAAATATCTAATGGATCCTTTTGCATCCAGTGGTTTGGCTTCAGTTAAACAAGCTCAAGTTAAGTGTTTTGTTTTATAAATTATTGATATTGATGACAATTAATCAATTTTAATTTAATCTGTGGCATTTGACTTTTTTCAGGGTTAACATGAGTTGCAGAGTTTGCAGTGCCACAGACACAAAAACAGACAAAGACAAGGACATAAATAGAAAACAGGAAAGATTAAATCCAGCTCGATGTTTGGGTGTCGTCATGATGCTATTTTTAAGAGACTAGTAAATTACATGTAAATTAAAATCAAGAAAAGCTGCAAATAAGCAAAATTTAGATTTTAAATGTTAACCTATTTACAGTGTACTTCAGAAAACGACTTCTTGATTGACCTGTCACTTTCACATCTTGTTAGATGTAACAAGGGAATTATGAAGTGATCTTTTCAAAAATATGCAGCGAAAACAGTAACAGCAGAAATGGTGGTAGTTTAAAATTGCTATTTTCAATGTTTTGACTGGTAAGAAACCACATGTGACCAAGCTAAAATCTGTTTGGCCAGTTAACATGACCTGCAAGTGTCCAAATGTTTTGAGCCCTCAACTACACAGGACTTACATGTAGTTGTCTAATTATATGATAAGATCTTTGGTTGACTTTGGGGGAGGCAGTGGAGTTACAAAGCAATGTAATTATTTGAATTTGGATTAGTTATGCTGAAACTGGTGGTACTGTAATTCTAAAGTATAGGTGAGTTTAAAACCGTTATTGCAAGCAATATGCATTACCAATTTCATTCTTATGTATTGTATGCTGTGTACAATTTATAAGAACAGCTATATTTTTAAAATAAGTGAAATATTCTAAAGCCAGATAAAATTTGCAGTATCCATAAGGTACCATGTAGCAACCAAATTGTGACTCACTTGCTTACTTTGTGAACTCCATGACAAATGGGCAACATGACTCCATAAAGATGTGGACAATAATACAAACAAATTTTTAAAAGAGTAGTCAAAGTATTGATGTTATATTTTTTCTTGCATAGTTTTATACACAAGCAGACATGATTCTATTTTTTTTTCTGGGTAATCAAATAGCAAAACTGAGTTTGAGACTCACAAACAATATTCTAGCTTCCCAGAATTTTTGCTTTTTTTCTGTAAGTGAAGTGAAACCCCTTAAGAGGAAGGGGAGTCAAAAGACATGTAAAAGTGAACAAGGTGCTATCTTCTTCTTTTCTTTTTTTTTTTTTTTTTTTTTGGGGGGGGGGGGGTTGGGGATGGGGTGACCCTGTTCGGTGGAATGACAGAATGTCACTTCTTTGTTTCCGGAGTTAGGTTCACCCCTGTTTGCTCGCAGTTAGCTTTATTCATCTGGTTTGCTTGCGGTTAGCTTTCACTCTAGTTTGCTTGTGGTTAGCTTTCACTCTGGTTTGCTTGGAGTTAGCTTGGTTTGGGCAACATGCTGTAAACCATTAGCTATAACCTCTGCCATTTCTATTCAAAATTAAAATATCGGCAAATAGTGAAAATGAAAATGAATAAATGAGTGAATGAAAAAAATTAAAATCAACCTTATTATAAATGTAGATGTTTGTTATTTCCTTTATACTCTAAATGTAAAGTGATTTTTTCTTTCTTTTAAAGCTGGTAAAGCAACAACAAAAATGCCTTATTTGCCATGTGATATGCCTATCTACCCCGACATGCAGCCCTACTCCTCCCTCCTTTTTTTCTACATGAAGGTAACATAATTGCCCGTTTTGCAACATAATTTCCCATCCAGACTTCTTTATGATAATGCTTTCGGTGGAATTATAACATTTTGATTGATTTTGTTTGTTCTCTTATTTGGTGTTGCTGTACACGGTACCCGGAGGGGGGGATGGTACTCCCATATAAGAGCTATACGGGTATGTGCCGCTCAACATGGTATGCTTTTTGTCTCTCTGACTCTGAAACAGGGTATACAAATCACCCTTTTGACTCTAGAACAGGGTTGATTGTTTTCCCAGAATCCTGATTAAACACTATCAAGTATATAGCTATGAAACTCCGCTCCTTTCATCGCTTTATCTCCAAGCCACAGACGAAAGTCAAGTGAGAGCTTTGTGATGTACGGTAGTGTTTTTATATCTATCTTCATATATTTCCATTGTGGATATTGCTGGAACAGGGTACCTACTTTGCAGTGTTTGTCTGGAACAGGGTCGCAAATTGAACCTTTTGTCTCTGGAACAGGTCCAGAGTCTCAGCAACTCAACGGCACACCCCCATAGTAAATTTTAGGGAGTACCCCCCCCCCCCCACCCCGGACACGGTAAAAAAGAAATAAGGAAAAATATTAATTATTATTTATTAAAAAAATAAAACGAATATAAAATTCTTAGCCTTAAAGTTTTACAATGGCCAGAATTCAGAGTTCAATAAAGTGCAAAATAATTAACTGGGGAGCTCCGCTTTTAGGCTTGCCTAAATTTATATAT
>NW_027558051.1:0-13815 GCF_052425735.1 Oculina patagonica
CATAACTAATCGATGACATCAATGACATCAATAAAATCAATGAGTAATCAATAGGTAATCGATAGGTAATCAGTTGATTAGTCATTGACTATTGCCGATGATCAATGAGTAATCGATGACTAATTGATAGGCCACAAAATTTTTGGTCATCGATTAGTCATCGATTGCATCGATTAGTCATTGATTCCATTGATTACTCATCGATATAATCTCGTGGTTGAAAACCGGAACTTGTAAAAGTGTTCAATACTCAAGATTGTACACGCCATAACAATCTAACAATATCATTGTTACACGTGAAAAAAGCACAGAAAGTAAAAATGCTTGCCGCTATTCTGGTGCGTAAAGTAAGTGCTTATGACGGCTGTCTCGCTAAGTCGAAGCAGTTTTACTTTGCTAACAAACATTCACCGAACAAAATCTATAAACACGTAGTCTATTCTTGTCTCCGTACTTGTTAGTTTCATTTCCAGACTGGTTGGTTTTCCTGTTCAATTGTTTTGTTATTAAATAAAGAGTTGGGTAAAGTGAAAATATTGAAATCAATTGTATTTGTGATTAGCCCTTCACGTCTCGACATGCCGGAAGGTTATTTGACCTTTTGTGAAGGCGCAATTTCGTCAAGAAGAATGTCAGTTATAAAGCAAAATAGGACTAACATAGATAAAAAATCACAAGCAAAAAAATGGTACAAGAAAGCAAGGAATGTGTCTTTTGTGTGCAGTATAATAGTTGATGAGTAATCGATGGGTCATCGATGAGTAATCAATAACCAATAGGTAATCAATTACATCAATGAGTAATCGATGTCATCGATGAGTAATCGATAGGCCACAAAATTTTTGGGCTTCGATTAGTCATCGATTACTCATTGATCATCGCCAATAATCAATGACTAATCAACTGATTACCCATCGATTAATCATTGATTACCAATTGATGTCATTGATCATCGATTAGTTATGCCTGGTGTAAGCCGTACTTGATACAGCACCGTCATGCGATACTTGTTTACAGATCGCCTGGTCTGGTGATATCGTATTCGTACCCTCATGTGACATCCGCAGACAGCAATGTTTTGTGGGCGTTACCAGAAGGCGACCATTGTTAGAATATGATATGCAACATCCCCAGACGATCTGCAAACAAGTATCGCATGACGGCGCTGTATCACGTACGCTTACATGATCGCTTTGAAGGTCGTTTTGCACGGTAGAGATTTTGAATTGTGGACAAACTTGACTCCTCTGTGCCCTGTGTATTTGTAGCGTAGGATTTCAACCCGGGGGGGGCACTTCCTATAAATGGGCTAATGGGGATGTGCCGCTGGATGGGGTCGCATTTTCACGACTGGACTGACTATAATGGGGTCGCCATTTCAAGCATTTTTTATAGGGTGACTAGAATGGGGTCACACTTTTCCGGGATTTTGAGAGTACGAAAATCTGGCAAGTTGTGATTTATGAACGGAAATATTCGCCGAAAAAACTGTTACCGTATTTATTGCTGTTGTTCAATATTTGACAAACGGCTCCCAGAAAGTGACTAAGTTGGGGTCGTAAAAATTAAATTTACCCAAAAGTGACTAAGATGGGGTCTACAATTGGCCATAGAATATGACTATAATGGGGTAGGGGTTCTGAGAGGCCAGCGGCACATACCCAACAAAAATTTACCCAAGTACCCCCCCCCCCCGGGGATTTCAAATACAAGCATCCATGAAACACTGCTTTGATCTTCCCTGCTTGCGGTTTTGGTTCTAACTGCGGGAACGTTCCTTAATTAAAAGTGGTCATACTTTTGGGCGCCTTGCTGTAACGGTCAAATGACAATTTTCTCACACAGAACAAGAATTGACAATTACTGGTTACGAGCAAATTCAAAGCAAAATGAAAGGCAAAGGAAATTGCATACAAGCAAAAAGCTTCAATCATTCGCTATTCTATAATAATATTCATTTCCGACCAAGCATCTCAAGAATTTTACAAACCCATCTCTCGACTCCTCAAACTTAAGAAATGAAACACTATATCTTTTTTTTTTAAATAGCTGCTTGTCTGTAATCAGGTGTCAGTTGAAACACAAAAAAAATTGTACACAAAAATTTAATTGGACTCAAAGGATGTTTCTCTACTCGAAGTATCAGTTATGAGTTATAAATTTCCTAACTTTTTCCTGACGAACATAAACTTCCCCTGACCAAATAAATACAAAAAGTACATCATCTTATAGTTACAGTAGTTTCTCTGACCTTTAGCCCAAAACCGAAAAATGACACCCTATTTAAGGGGAGGAGAAACGTTCCGTGACGACCCAAATAACGGCTAACCGCGCACGGCAAGACACAAATCTTTATAAAATCGCTTTTCTAATACCTGAACTGAAAATTCAGTTTTCAGATGTCTTTTTCTCGTTTAGCTGGGCGTTTATTTTAGCTAATAGAATTTCGGTACCCTATCTAAGGATCACAGCGGGAACACATTGCCAAAAGGAGCAAAAATGATACCCTATTTAAGGACCGAGAACCTCAAAAACCATACCCTATCGGGCGGCACATACCTATATAGGCCACATATGGGAGTACCCCCCCCCCCCCGGGGCTCTGACCTTTAGCAATTATAAAACTAAGGGCCTGTTTACATGATTCCGGAATGACTTTCATTCCGGAACGAGTTCATTCCATCCCCATACATTTCTTTGTATCTGTTTACATGATACCGAGACGAAAGTCAATTCATTCCGGAATGAGTTCATTCCGGTTTTCATTCCGGAATGAAAGTTTCGTTCCGGAATGACATTTCATTCTGGTATCATGTAAACGCAGAACGAATTTCGTTCCGAGATGAAATCGCAACTCATGAAACCACATACGGACTCCACAGTTTGAATTCAGAGCGAAAAAACGTAATAGCATTTACTATTTAGCCCAAAGAAGCAGCTCTATGGTCAAATTACTCGTTAAAATTACAGATACGGCCATCAATGGGCACAAAAACATGTTTGCGCGAAACATGCGCCATCTTGTTTTGATCTCGCGCGAAACATGCGCCACTTTGTTTTGATAACGCGCGAAAGGCGCGCACGTGAAAATGCCTTTGATTGAACCGGTCGACTCTGTCATGTAAATGCAGAACGAATTTCATTCCGGAATGAGTTTCGTTCCGGAATGAAAGTCATTCCGGAATCATGTAAACAGGCCCTTAGAATTCGAAATTTCTTCCGTCGACTTCGTAAGATGTAAGATGGTATAAACCCGTACTGGAATTATTAACTTATGCATACGCCACGAGGTAACAGCTAAACGAGCTTTGCACGTTAAAATAGCAAAGAATTAAATAAAATTGGAACTCCCGCAGATATAAAAACAGAATAGTCGACTCGACGAAGACGCTAGCTTTATAAGCTTATCTCGCTTCGTTCGCGCTCGACATTTTGCAGGTCGTGAACTCAACTGGAAGGTATTAAGCCGCTTAAAGCGAAAGGATAATGAACAGAAAACAACACAACAAAACAATTTGAGAACTTACTTGCAAATAGAGATGAACAGATGGCAGAATCGTTCTACAACGTACACAAACAATATTTTAGCTGCTTGTTCTCGTGCTCGCTTCAACACAGCAAAAGTGTCAAACATGCCGCGCTCAGAAGGCGCGCTGGGGGCGCTGGGTACATTTTCGTACCCAGTTCCACTCGACCAAAAATCCGGAAAGTTCCAGTGGCGAATGGAACGATGGAACAGAATTTTTCGACTTTTCCGGATGACTGCACAGAATGCAAAACAAAATTATCATATGGTAGTCCGTCTAATATGGAAACTTTGACGGTGCATACTACTTATTAACCGAGAGTGAGGTCATTACAGGGGAATCTCAGACCGAGGCCGTGATGTATTTAGTAAGAATTTCGAAAAAAAAAAAATGTTTGCAGAGGTGCATTAACTAAAACAAAAAAGGTTGCAGAGGAAAATTTTTCATCCCCCCCCCCTCCAAGAAAATAATGGTCCGTTCCTAATAGCCGAACGGACGAGGTTAATAAGTTATTTATTATATGGCCTTTAAGCACTATTCAAAAAAAATAATCAAGGGAAAAAACACTGGAGGATAAACTCGCTCTCTGTGGCTCTCTTCGTCGCTCATACCAAAGAAGTATCGGTATGCTTATATTTTTCTTTCAGTTATTGAAAAGATAGTTATATTTTGTCGGCATTTTTTGTTGTTTTTTGCCCCCTCGCTAGTAGCTTTTACTCACAACTCAAAAAACTGTCGAGCCGAGAAAAAGTTTCATAATGCCCGGTCATTACAAGAAAATAATGCCCGCTCAGCAGCCAATCAGAGCGCGCGTACTATTGTACTGACATATAATAAATTTAAATAATGCACTGTGGTGGGGTTAGCTGCACAAAAAATGATAATGATAATATATAACTGATTCTTTTGCAAATAAAAAAGCATTAAGCGCACTGATAAACACCCATGTCCAATATACCCGACCTGATACGGATCATAAAAATCATCAGACGAATCGTACGGTTCGTACGAGTGGTAAACAATAGTTTACGAGTGGTACAGTTGGTGAAGTGCATATGATTGGTGAGGCTTAGTGGGTCCGAACAGTGCTACGAATCGTACGAGGCGTGAAACAATAGTTTACGAGTCGTACAGTTGGTGAAGTGCATATGATTGGTGAGGTTTAGTGGGTCCGAACAGCGCTACGAATCGTACGAGTCGTGAAACAAGAGTTTACGAGTCGTACAGTTGGTGAAGTGCATATGATTGGTGAGGCTTAGTGGGTCCGAACAGTGCTACGAGTCGTACGAGTCGTGAAACAATAGTTTACGACTCGTGCTGTTTGTTAACTGCATAGCACTAGTTGATTAGGGATAAAGCGTGATACTGGTTGAGGTCACACTTGGGTTTATACTGTGGTAAAAGGCGTTAACTATGGTAAAAAAAGGTAGACAAAGTTTACCAAGGTAAAACCAATTAGTCGACTCTAACACTTTCCATATGGTGCCTTAACATACTATGCCACTCACATTTAGAGTTAATAACCGACGAGAATACACATTCCTTAAATGTTTTTTCCCTTCGCGTGACAGAAAATCCACCATGAATCCTGAACGAGTGATCGCTTCGATTGTGGCTTTTTTTCTTATTATTGAGCTTAGAAAAGTTCAGAGCTTTAGGTTACTGGCACTCTATTTTCACTGTGAAAGAAAACGTAATCTTGCAACTAGACAAAGATTCGTACAATTCGTAGCACTGTTACGACCCACTAAGTCTACTAAGTCTCACTAATCATATGCACTTCACCAACTGTACGACTCGTAAACTAATTGTTTGACGACTCGTACGAACCGTGCGATGATAACGATATTCCCGATATAACGATGAGAATTTATCGGACCGAACGTAAAATCCTCCCAATATAACGATATTTTCAGTACACAGTCACAATTTATTTGCAAAACATTGAATTTAATGCAATAACATTACAGTTATTGAGTGATCTCTAACGTTTTTGACAACAGCTTTGTACAATGATATACGAAAATGATACTGTGTTCTAAGCCTTCTTATTAAAATTATTCTCTTTATTCTCCTTTAATATGTAGTAAAAAGTACTTGTTAGGTTTACCCCGATATAACGATATTTTCGGCATATTTCCCGCTAAAATTGATACATTTTGCGCTAAGAGATATTGGACTTTACGTCAAAAGTTGTTACATTTAGTTCGCGTTAATGTTACATTTTGCGTTAGTTGATTTTGCGCCCGGGATTTTGCGGCGGAACAGTCAAGCGATAACCAATATATAATTTAATTTAACTTTTTTTTCTTTTCTTAAATTAAGGTATTCTGAAATAAGAGATTATAATTACAACAACCCGGGATTTAATTCAGGCACTGGTCATTTCACGCAGGTGAGTAAGTTTCTCTCCTTAAAAGGAGGGAAAGGTGGCAGAACTGATATACATAATCAGTTGTTGTCAAGAAAATAAAATGACTTTGCATCAGGGCTGCAACTACCTGCTAACAGACCATTTCCCCCCAAAAAATGTTTGGCACGGCTCCAGTTAAAATGGTATGGACTAACTCTTGAGTAGGTCGAAGCGCGGGTTAAATTTTGGTTCGGCATGGACGAGGCAAAAAAGTCGCTCACTGCAAATTTATCCATGTAAAACCATTTTTTAGTACGCGTACCATGAATGTAACCTTTACCCAACCCGTGCCAAAATTTTGTCTCAAATCTGTTGCAAATAGTGGATAAATTCGTAATCCTGCGAATCCTGCGTATCCTACAAAAGAGGGTATAATCTCCAAAACATTGAAGCTGTTACATGCAAGCCGTAACATGCATTTAGTAGTAAAGCCTAAAATAATTGCAATTGTATTTATTGCAGGTGGTTTGGAAGAAAAGTACTAAAGTGGGAGTGGCTCTCAAGAAAAAGAAAATCAGCAAAGGCAAAATCGAGACCTACATCGTGGTACGCTATTTCCCACCTGGAAATTGGCGTGGCCAGTTTCAACAGAACGTGGGGCGATTGGTATGTTGATACTTGAGTGATTTAATGGAGGTCCTTCTTAACTACAGATCTGCTGTCACTATTAGCCTCAAAAGGTCAAAACTGGGGTATCTTTGACCTTTTTTTCTATCTCGATTTGTTCATTGGTAAAATCTATACAAATCAGTACTTTAAGAGTTACCTCAACGCAAGTAGTGAAGCTGTGATAGAACATTAAAGAACCGTATGTCTAAACCATCACGAGCCCAGGGGAGGTACTCCGGGATCAAAGTGACGGGGATGATCGAATGGAGGCAAAACTCAGGACCCAAAAAAATCCCTAAGTCTCCTGACATTACCCAAAAAAATCCCTGGACCACAAAAAACGCCCAAAAAAATCCCTAGCCAAATTACCCCTAAATTGCCAAGGCCGCGCCAAGGCACTTTAGTTTGATTTTAACACCCAAAAAAATCCCCTAATTAAATCAAGTCACCCAAAAAAATACCTGCCAAATTCTCCTACCCAAAAAAATCCCGGAATCGAAAATTTCGACCCCAAAAAAATCCTTCGCACATCCCCGTCACTTGGATCCCGGAGTACCCCCCCTGGGATCACGAGCCACCTTAATGTTTCTAAAAGAACGGTTTTCGTAAAACAAAACCTGAAGTCATCATTCTGGCCAATCATAATGGACACAGACCATCTAGCGAGCCAAAAAACTTGGAGTAAATTCGTGTAGCTGACGCGAAGTGCAGAAAAACATGTGTTGACAAATATTAATCACGATTGATTTGTCGAGAAAGGCGCAGCAACCACGACAATAACACACTTTATTGTACCCATAACAAAATTTTTGAATGAAATTTACAAATGATAAAATTAAATCATTTAATAAAAGGGTACCAGCTCACTGAAATAACCAAAGAGCTAAAAATATCGGAAAGCTGGATTAAATAAAAGTAAATTAAATATTGATAGTGGTGGTACAAGATGGTTATAAGTTTTAAAATCAGTCACCAAACGTTGTAAAGCAAAGCTTACCAAATGGGTATTACTTTCGACACTCAAGTAAAAACTGCACGATCAGTTTTATTATTTAATTTGTTGTTTATTTTTGCACTCCTCTATTGGCACAGCGGAAGGAAACACACTGACACGTAAAACTCAGAACGTTAAGTATATTATAACAAAAATATTTCGTATCTGTACAGTATGAGAGCCGTACCTAGGAGTTTTTGTCTGCGGGAGCAAACTCCGCTAAACTCCGCTGCGGGGACAAACTCCAATATAGCTACAAGAAAAACCCAGCAAAATCAAACACTATGTTAGAAATTTGTTTTCCTGGCGGGGGCAACTGCTCCCCCTGCCCCCCTGCTAGGTACGGCCCTGAGTATGTCAATTTTTAGATCAAAGCTTAACTTGAGGGAAGACATTAAAGAAATTATGATTTATGATATTGTAGTACAACTAGACAAAAAGCTCAATAAAAGTTACGTGCATGTGCGTAAATTTAACCATCATGTTTTCAGCCGGAATAGGTTGTGTCTCTGTTAGGATCTTCTCCGATGAAGGAAGTAAAATAAAGGAAGACGCGGGAAGATGAGGGAAAATTGGGAAAGGGGAATAAGGAGACCTTAAAACAAAAAGACCTCCAATGTGATATCATTTCTGATCAGTATTAATTTCGTGATACTGCTGTACCCCGAATTTCTTCTTTTGGTTTGCGAAAAAAGCAATGCAAGATGTGTAATGATCTAAACGTAATAGTTCTGTCGGGCTAGTAAGCTGATTAGTTTGAGCATGCCGTTGTAGACGTTATAGAGAGCAGGAAAACAGGCTCGTCCTAAAGCCCACATGATTGCCTAGATTGCCTAGTCATGTGGTCCTCAGAGCCTCTTGTTTCTTGTGCACAGACTCCGTTGGCTAAGAGGGACATACAGCTCTGGGGACAACATTGGGTAGACTCATCCGGGTTGAGGAAAACAGACGAATTCTTATGCCTAAGGGAACAGTTAATGTTATGCCCAGTCTTGTTCCAATATGTTTGGGTGGGGAGTAAGAAACAACGGCTGAACCCGCACTAGTTTAGATCGTAAAAGACCAAAAACTAGGTTTTTATAACCCTCCCCCCTCCCCCGAAATCACTTGGCATTTGCCCTCTTGCAGAATCTTCATGGCTAAATCTCACTGACGGAAAGAAATGTACAGACGTTTTCAGGCGAGCGCGCTATTTATACCTAATCGTACCTTTTTGGTACGCTTCGGTAGCATATCAGGCGAGTTTGGTCGAGCCATGGTTCGTATTTTGGCGAGACGCAGTCGAGCCAAAATACCCATGGCGAGACCAAACGAGCCTGACATGCAGCCGAAGCGTACCAAAAAGTTACGATTAGGTATTTACCGTACCCAAATTCAGCCAAAAATCCGGTTACATTTATCGCTCTGTTGAAGCCATGCTTGCAAGTACGTACTGCAAATTGTGTTGACTTGGTCTTCAACACTTTTACCAAGTTCCACTTCTGCTTTTTTTTTCAAAATCAAAATTAAGCAAAAAAATTGGAAATTCGGACTCAATTTTTTCAGTTTGAATGTCTCAGAACTCGTTGGCAAACATCGTGCAATTGGCGAGCGCGCTCAAGTTTAGTTTCGGCTTTTTACGGCTGCTAAACGCCGCTAAATTAAGTAAATTACGAGGTTCTGTTTTATTGGTAAAACCAACCTCAATTCATCGTACAGTAACACTACTTTACTTCAAAGTGACCGTGATATGGTGCCATATCAGGTCAGTTACTTGATATCGTAAGATATCAGGACAGTAGATCGCGCTTCTGATTGGCTACTTGTGAATTTGGGTACGGTAATGCAAGAGTAACGTATGAGATTCAAGTGAAAAAAAAAACTCTGATTGGTTGTCACTTGCGTGAACAAAAACAAAAATGTAAGAACCAATCAGAGGTTTCGACTTGAATTCAGACATTTAATACTTTTTTGTAGAGATAGCCTCTCCAGACTAGTCTAAAAAGGTCTCTCTTCTTACGTGAGCGAACGCAAAATGCATGCAAAGGCCTGGGATCTAGTCGCGTGGTTGCGTGAGACATGCCTTGACGTCATAACATTTGAGTGAGAAGCGGACACCTAGTAGCCATGCGCCAACGGATCTTCTTGTTCAAAACAAATGCACGCATTGTTCCCAGTGATGGAACACTAGCATCGGTAGGGAGTGGGGGTGGGGTGTATTATAAACTGGGATCGAGAATGAAAACGACCTGAAATATTATGGCAACAACAACTATGCATAGCAAGTATTTCTTATTCACAACAATACGGGTATTTACATGAACCTATTCTCATCAAATACACATGCACAGAATCCAATTCTTATATGCCGTGGATAAAACGGACATTATATAATCAAATTCTCGTCAACTTTACACGTAACACTATTTACAAATTCTTTGTACAAAATCCACTTATGATATGCCGTGGATTGAGGTCTCTTTAAATTAAAACAACACGCTATCCAATGTACATATTATTCAGTTCATAGTTCCCTGTCTTTACAGGTAAGTTGATGGGCTCCTGGTAAGTTAGGTTTGGTAGCGAACCCACTGTCCATTTCTCCAGCGGATGCTCCCTCAAAAACTGTGCAAACTGACAGGCTTCACGCATCAATCTCTGTGATTCAAAGTCATTTGATTGCGGGATGTCTGGTGCCTCACTTTGTTCAGACTCGTTTCCAAGAAACGAGGTTGCTCTTTGCTCTGCCAGTTTGTTGATTTCAGGAGAGCTTAAAGACTTGACCAGTTGCTGAAGCCTGTTGCTTCTGTCAATCAGTGCATGTTTTTCGAGGATAATCTGTTTCTCGAGAGCTTGGATTTGTTGCTCCATTTGAGCTTTCATCTTTAACAACTTTGCACTCTCGGAGTTAACCAAGGAACTACGAAGCCTCTGCTTCCTATGAGAAATGACAAACGGCATGTAAATAAATCTCTTTTTTTATGCATTTTTTTCTATTATAATCTACCAAGAACTATAACGATAAGGTGCCCCAAAAACCAACACGATGCCACGCAGGCAACGTCGTTCTCTGGGCCAAATTGACGAGATAGGGTGCCTTGGGAACGCTACTGGCTCATTGAAATGGGGCCCAAAACTTACATTTTCAACCTCGTCCCAAGGGTCTTTTTGGATACGAGTTTTCCAAGTGATTTGATTGCCTAGCATTAAATTCTTTTTGTTAAAAGATCTAGCCATTCAAATCACGTGTCCCCAGAGCCACTTGAAAGTGTAGTAGGTCTTGAGAACAAGGTTGTTAAAATTCAAAAGGGCTAAATATGTTTTTTTCTTTTCTTATTTTTGCAAAATTTTTCTAGTTCAGGGGGGTGCTACCAGTAATCTAGTGTATGATTAGAAGTAATTTTGTTTAGCAGCAGTAAGACAGGCTCAATAGCCCACTGCATGATCAATCGGCTTTTTCCGGATCGAATGGATCGAGTTAGAGCCCTGGGCTGGGGTCATTATGTTTTTGGCCATTTTCTTCCCATAAGCCACTTGTTCTTACCCGGCTGACTTGGCCTGGTGCTCGAGAAACAAATGGCTCTGACGACACGTGATTTGATTTGCTACATTTTTTAACAAAGAGAATTTAAAGCTTGCCAATCAAGGAAACTAATCACATCAACCCATTTGAAATCCCTTTGTAGTAGAAGATTTTGTAACGATTGATTTGAATAAGAAAATAAGATTTAGCCAATAAAATCAAGTGTCTCCAGAGCCTTCCTTGAGCCCTGGGTTCAGCCGGCTAAGAGGGACAAGTGGCTCTGGGGACTGGAATGGTTTGTGGTAAGGACCGACTTTACTCTTACGTGAGTGTATCTCTTCTCACACGCAGTAGCTAGGTTTATAAATAGGTACGCTAAATTTAATGCTAGAGGGTAACCCTACAATAAACCTAGAATCCCATCCAAGAAATACTCCTAGTCGCTTACAGCCATGGATGTGCACTGGACTCGAACGCGGACTTTTTCTCACAATTCAAAAGTAAACTCGGTTTTCTTTGTGGAGTAAGCAAATTGATTTTTATCGCCGTACTGAAATGCAGTATGTCAAAAAAGTGAAACGTATATTGGGAGTGCGTTTGAAATACTGTAAGAACACAAACAGTCAGACGTTTTTGGGTTGTAACCTTTTCATCAGTATTTTTAAATGTCTCAAAGACAAATAAAACCGTGTTGAGACATCTGGAAACACTGATGAATAGGCTATCCCCAAATCATCTGAAGCCTGATCCAGACATTCAACTTAAGCACGGCGGTAGCGCGACGTTTGCATTCATTCAGTTCGGCAAGCTGAATTAAGTTTGGCACGACTACTTAGCAGATGGTGAAGTGCATATAATTAGTGAGACATAGTGGGTCCGAACAGTGCTACGAATCGTACGAATCGTACGGTTCGTATGAGTCGTCAAACAATGAGTTTACGAGTTGTACTGGGGATGTCCGGAAACCTAAGACCTAAGAATCGTACAGTTGGTGAAGTGCATATGATTTGTGAGAATTAGTATGAATTTTCTAAAGCGTGTTTGGGTTTGCACGTTTTGCACAAAACAACAAAAAATGCCGACAAAATATAACTATCTTTTCAATAACTGAAAGAAAAATAAGAGCATACCGATACTTCTTTAGTATGAGCGACAGAGAGCGAGTTTTACCTCCAGTGTTTTTTCCCTTGATTATACTCTTTTTTTTTAATAGTGCTTAAAGGCCATATAATAAATAACTTATTAATCTCGTCCGTTCGGCCATTACAGGGGAATCTCAGACCTTAACCTTGATGTATTGACGTATACATCACGGCCTCGGTCTGAGATTCCCCTGTAATGACCTCACTCTAGGTTAATAAGTTACTAGTATGCACCGTAAAAGTTTCCATATTAGACGGACTACCATATGATAATTTTGTTTTGCATTCTGTGCAGTCAACCGGAAAAGTCGAAAAATTCTGTTCCATCGTTCCATTCGCCACTGGAACTTTCCGGATTTTTGGTCGAGTGGAACTGGGTACGAAAATGTACCCAGCGCCCCCAGCGCGCCTTCTGAGCGCGGCATGTTTGACACTTTTGCTGTGTTGAAGCGAGCACGAGAACAAGCAGCTAAAA
Organism: Oculina patagonica; assembly: GCF_052425735.1. Classification (NCBI taxonomy): domain Eukaryota; kingdom Metazoa; phylum Cnidaria; class Anthozoa; order Scleractinia; family Oculinidae; genus Oculina; species Oculina patagonica. Next base: position 12,663 of record NW_027558051.1, read on the forward strand.
TATCGTTTGTGTTGTGGAACGATTCTGCCTTCTGTTCATCTCTATTTGCAAGTAAGTTCTAAAATTGTTTTGTTGTGTTGTTTTCTGTTCATTATCCTTTCGCTTTAAGCGGCTTACTACCTTCCAGTTCACGACCTGCAAAATGTCGAGCGCGAACGAAGCGAGATAAGCTTATAAAGCTAGCGTCTTCGTCGAGTCGACTATTCTGTTTTTATATCTGCGGGAGTTCCAATTTTATTTACTTCTTTGCTATTGTAACGTGCAAAGCTCGTTTAGCTGTTACCTCGTGGCGCATGCATAAGTTAATAATTCCAGTACGGGTTTATACCATCTTACGAAGTCGACGGAAGAATTTTCGAATTCTAAGTTTTACAATTGCTAAAGGTCAGAGAAACTACTGTAACTATAAGATGATGTACTTTTTGTATTTATTTGGCCAGGGGAAGTTTATGTTCGTCAGGAAAAAGTTAGCAAATTTATAACTCAAAACTGATACTTCGAGTAGAGAAACATCCTTTGAGTCCAATTGAATTTTTGTGTACAATTTTTTTTGTTTCAACTGACACCTGATTACAGACAAGCAGCTATTAAAAAAAAAAAGATATAGAGTTTCATTTCTTAAGTTTGAGGAGTCGAGAGATGGTTTTGTAAAATTCTTGAGATGCTTGGTCGGAAATGAGTATTATTATAGAATTGCGAATGATTGAAGCTTTTTGCTTACAAGTATGCAATTTCCTTTGCCCTTTTACTTTGCTTTGAAGGTCGTTTTGCACAGTAGAGATTTTGAATTGCGGACAAACTTGACTCCTCTGTGCCCTGTGCAAATATCGTAACTCCAAAATGCGAAATATTGACGATAAAATTTTGACATCCCCTCTACTGTTGCAGTTCGACGCAATTGACGGTATTCTCGATCAGCCAGCGGGCAACAAGCTGTAAGTTATATTAGGAACTGAACAGGTTTTGATTCAGAGTTATAGGTTTAGCTTTCATAGAAACATTTTGCAAGCATTTACAAACAAAAGTAAAATGCAGTTAATGGAACGTGACGCCGCAGGGGGTGCTTGCGTGCAATGTTGTTTTCCTGAATTAATGAATTGTGAATGCTTTCTAGTCATAGAACTCAAAACAGACGTCTTTCATGTCTGAATGT
>NW_027558052.1:0-13804 GCF_052425735.1 Oculina patagonica
ATAATGACTTAAATAAACGTACACAGACGAGACAACGAAAATTGCTTTCAAATAACTCATTTTGCGTGAACGATTTCATGAAATTCTGCGGAGAATTCTGAACAACGCAGGTAGCTTTTAATTTGCATACTATACTTAGTATATGTGACAACAAAGTACCTTTCCAAGGTATTTTGAAACAGCTATGAAAGGTCTTTCTTAATTCACTAGGGGCAACTATAAAGCAACGCAATGATAAACGCAAGAAGTTATAAAAAAAAGGCAACAAAAGTCAGCTCAAAATTAAAGCATCCTTTATTTGGCCATTTAGTAAATTATGAGAAAAGTTACCATTTCCCAACAAGGGCTATTATCATTGACACGTCCCTTGGATGAGGTAACAGACCATTGGCGATAGAGAACGCAACAACACACAATGGCTATACTGCTTCCCACATCTGTGTAGTGAATGTGATTTCTGACGCACTTATCCTTGGGCCAGCTTGCCTTTTACTTCTCCCATGAAAGAACATCTAAAGAAAACCGCTCATTTTCTTACCTTTATTTCTTCTAATAAACTGCCAGCGCCGTTATAGAACGTAACAGAGGAATTTGTTTTTCTTGACCATCTCCTTACAAAATACTGGTAAATTCATTACTGAACACAAATTGACGTGGTCAGCATTTTACACTGGCATGGATTACAGATGAAACCGAATTATTTTTACCCTTTTAAACAATTATATACCGGAGCCATTTCCGAGTATAATTTATAATCCTCCCGTCACTAATCTAACTTGAAATATATGATTGAAAATTTATCTTTACAATTGCATCACTATCTATATTGGTGACGTCATAAAGTTGAATATGCCATTCTAGGTATTTCATTTTAGAGCTATATATATCAGCTTTTTCGCTCCCGTATTCAGGGAAACCTAAATGAACGCTAATTCTAATTACCATAACTTTTTTTCCCATATAAAACTAGCTCAAATTACTCCTTTGAACCATAACTCGTAAGAGCCAAACGAGAACGCCCAATTGAGCCAAACCGGAGCAAAAATAACAGGCTCACATTTTTAGTGGGTGTCAAATGGTAAATTTGAGACTTTACAAGACGGCGAGACTAATATCTTTCCGCGAACCTGAGACCTTTTTGACCTTGCAAAAGAAATTGACTCTGAGAATGCTTCCTAGAAAAATTCGAAACGATGAGGCCCCTGAAATTCTGTGGGACGTGCATATTTTGAAGAACCATTCACCACCCCTTCTCTTGATTGGAACGTTTTCGCTCGCGCACTGCACTGTTTGACTGTGCTTCAATGACACTCGATGAGGGTTCAACTCCTTCCAATTCTCGACAGCTCTTATCCCATATTGGCCCGAGCTCTAGACTCACTTACTATTTTGTTGTTCTGAACTATTTCGTATTTGCTTTTAAAAAGCTCTGAATTAAACTGTCTCGTAAGCTCCACTTAAGCTGCTAAGCATTTGACTCGATGATTTGATGATCTTTTCTTGCTTTTGTCTTAACAATTGTTACATGATCCTATTTACTACTTATCCACTATTGTACCAAAAAATTATGATCAAACCTTTTCTTATCTTATTATCATTTTTGCCGAAATTGAAGGGGATCTGCCATAAAATTGCAAGTTAAAACTTTCTAATACAAAGTTCATGGATGTCCTCTATGAAAAAGTCTTAAACTTCCGTTTGATGATCCGGACAATACAGCAATCGTTTCCGTTTACATCTGGGTAACCCTTGTCATTGTAGCTCTCCAGGGCCGCCGTCACATCTTGCCAGCGGTCATTAAATTGTTGCAGTTCTCCTTTCACGGCTTTCTGTGACGGTCCATCAAGAATGTCACAGACATCTCCACCAAGACGATTGATGCGATCTACCTTGACTTGCATGGAAGGCTTTTCTTCTAATTTTATCTATAAAGTAAAAAGTATGTAGCATTATCTAACTCCACTTAGTCGACTACAAAGAACGCGTCGAACAAATACAAATATTCTACAATATTTGTACTCTACGAGAGCGGTTTAACGGTTTATTTGCACAGTGTCGTATTTTTATTTTCTTCTGATCGCACCATTGCGCAAAGCAAGTTTCATAGTCTTGTTTTAGAGAAAGACAAACCTTAAATATTAAACTGTGTAGTATCGCTGTGCATTTTTTGCAAAGTACTGCAAGACTCATAAAACTAAACAGCGATACGCATTGCAACAAACTGTCTAATAAGATAGATTTATTCACTGTCTTATTCTAATGATGTCAACAGCACTGAATATTCGCTTCACAAGGCCTCTAAGAGTTTACAGAAAAGAAATAAAACACATAAGTGCATTCTTTATTATTCATATTTAAACTGCGCGGTGAATCAACACGTGGTACGTACCTCGGCTCTTTTCTTGAGGTTTTCTTGTTCCTCAGAAGGCATATCTTCTTTGTATTCTTTAATTATCCCCTGGCTATCATCGATCCACTGATTGACAGAATCCATCAGGTCATACATCTCTCTCATCTTATTTTGCGCATTAATCAACTGTACAAAGTGGGAAATAATGCTTTGAAAGCCTTTCATTGTAAAATTTTAAAATACCCAGTATATTATTGCAAAGATAGACCATACCACTTTAACCTGTCATGGTTTTAAGAAACAATACGGGGATCCTCTTCTCGAAAGAGGAACCCTTTTCAGGCTGTAAGTACATAAAAGGGAAGGGATTTTACGAGTTGGAGTATACAAAAGGTAGAGTAAAATGTCATTTAGTTATTACAAATGACCTTTCAAAATAATTGTGAATAGCCGGACCCACTGAACGGTCAATTCATTTAAGTATTTACTTTTTTAAATATTTAAAGGGTTATACTAGGTCGAAAAGGGTCCTGAAAGTGTAATGGTTTGACCTCGGGGTGAAACCTCCCGGAATAAACTTTTTCGTGTACCTCTTCCCCCCGGGAGTTGTACTCACATGGGTAATCTTACTCCCGTGTAACGACACCTTTTCTTATGAACCTTGCGGTATACACTACTGATTAACAAATCAGTTATGAACCTTGCGGTATACACTACTGATTAACAAATCGCGACACATACCGTATTTTCTCGATTAAACACCGGGTACCGAATAAACGCCGGGTCTCCAAGCTGGAGTTGAAAATCGGCCTCTTAGGGATTTATATGAGGTTCAATAAGCTGTGTGTATATTAGCCAGATACATGTTTGTCAAAAATAATGAATAAAAACCTTTGCTTGATGAACATAGGGCTCATATAAACTACCGGATTCAAATAAACGCCGGGTCCAAAAGGCTTAGTTTGAAATAAACGCCGGGGGCGTTTAATCGAGAAAATACGGTACATTCACACACTTGCATTTAAGCATATGGCGGTGCATGACAATAATGACCTCACATTTCAAGTCTTCGAGCAAATTGAACTCTTTTAGTAGAACGGACTTACCCTGTCACTTTTCATCATCGATTGAAGGTTAGATCAACAAGGCAAGGTTACAACAACGCTTTATGTAAAATTGGCAAAATTTAGTATTATTTAAACACAAATTGTTCGCTCCAACCTTTTCCTTTTCATCAATGACTCGCTTGGCCACGTGGTTCCAGCAGTCGTCAAAGTCTTGTAACTGTGCTTCGATATCCTTTTTCGTTTCCTTGTCACGGCCAGACTCCTCAATAAGCTCTTCACCTAGCTTATGAAGTCTTTGCAATCTCTGCTCTTGTTCCTCGAGTTCCTTTTGAGTGGTCTGTCAGTGAAAAGACAAAGGACACTGTTAGAGGAATTATGCTGAGTAAGGACTCACACCCGAGACGTAAGTTACTTCCGAAGGTCTTGTAATTTCTTCATCATGTTTTTTTTTTTCAGTACCCTTTTTCCATTGAATGAGAGCATTCAGTTTATTTACGTTTTATTGGAATGTCATGTTTGCAGAAAGTGAGATTTTTGCATGCAAATGTGACGTAAAATCTACAGACATTGACAGACATGTAATCTGATAATAAAGACTCCTGCCCAAATATCAAAAACACACTAGAATGATTCCCACCGACTGAATATCAAGACTTTGCAATGTCTTGGTGTTGCGATCATCAGTAACGCTGAACTAAAGACATAAAAGACAACAAATAATGCATACACCAAATGACAAAATGAGACCCAAATAATAACTACGATGTACATGGCCAAGAAACAGTGCTCCCACTTTTTGCCCAGATGAAGAAGTTTAACAAGTTGTCAATTTAGAAACATTTTAGAAGCATAACCTCGAGAAGTTCCAGGCTTTCTTTGACTTGTTCTTCGTCGGCAACATCAGTGTTTGTCACTTCCTTGAGTGTTTTCTCCTTCAGTCCCAGCCAATTCAGTAAAATAAGCTCTTCATCTCGGAATTTCTGCCAGTCAATCATCGCTTTTGTCAACTTTTGATTTCGATCTTCGCTCCAATTCCATGCTCCTGCCCAGCGGCTGTTAATGTCTTTGACTTTGGCTCGGGTTTTATCATCCAATTCCGGGTCTGATAAATCAGTTGCCAGTACCGATGCTACCAAGGAAATGTCGCCAACCTCTTTCTGAAATTTCTGTGGGAAAATCGTTGATTAGACATGTCTTTATTAAACACTTTTCATTTGAAAGACAAACTTTCTGAAACTTTATTGAAGAATCGTGGAAAATCACAATAATATTCCACATAAGGCAAGGGCTTCAGTCAAATCAGTGAAACATAACACTTACATAAGCTAGATACACCTTTTAAGGGTTAAAATCACTTTCAGGGTTTGAGTTAAAAGTTAAAAAAGGCGAAGATGATATGATGTGCTTTTTTTTGCGACAAACTCGACTATTGCTGTATAATGTTTAGTTCATTACTTATCCTCGGCCTAAACTAAAATTCAACTGCCGTTTTTCAAAATCGGTAGCAAGGAATAATTGTAAGTATTATGTTCTTATAAAATACCTGGTGGCCATCCAACTGCTTCTTAACAGACTCGTAGTTAGTACCGATGTTGTTTTCTTTCTCCATCTTCCGTTCAGCCTTTGTCAACCAGTCGTTCATTCGAGACAACTGTTGCTTCAAAAGGACCGATCTTTCCAAAGCAAGCCTACGATTAAAAAAAATTACCTTTAATTCATTGTGCTTGAAGTACGCCAAGCGAATTTATTAATGGCCTTATCTGCTTATTATATCTAGTTTCAGCATGGTACTTGCTTATGAGTATCTTATGATTTATAAACGTTTACCAAACTTTCCCATTCGCTGCGTTTGACTTGAATTGTTCCTTTTCGGAGAAGTTTCACCTTCGTTTTATAATAACACTTGATAGGAGAAATGTTATTAGTTACCGTATTAACTCGAATAAGCACCGCGGCGCTTATTAAATTTTTCGCCCTTGAAGTGCGGCGCTTATTCGTGGGCGGCGCTTATTTAAAATTTAGACGCCACAAAGAATCTAATCTTTTACAGTAATTGAAAATAGCATATTTTGATTGTCAGTCTTCGTCTCTTGCTAAAAATAGAAGTAGCGCTAGCTGTCCTGGCAAAGTTCGCGGCCTTCACAACATTAATATTTTTCAAATCTATGTATTGTAAGAATGTTGGATAGAAAAACTAATAGACGAGTGATAAAACAATCACTTTGAACGCAAAACATCGCTTTTGATGAAAAGAAATGTCCAAGTTTGTTTTAGAGTTGCTTTGCAGTGCTGTTTTTAATTTAACGGACTTCCTCGAATAACCGCCGCATCGGGACTAGCGGAAAAATGCGGCGCTTATTCCAGGGCGGCACTTATTCGGCGACGGCGCTTATTCGGGGACGGCGCTTATTCGGGGACGGCGCTTATTCGAGTAAATACGGTATTTGTTTTTGTGTTACATGGAACAGATCTTGGCCATGGAACAATAAGTAATAGCAACCGAAAATCCTCTTTTTATTTCCTCTCTCGCTGAGCAGCTGTAATAATTCAACGATTTCGAAAAGTGCACAACGGAGTTTATAATGAGAAAATTTTAGGAGTAGATTATCTTGTATTAAACTTATTATTATTTAATCTATTTTTAATAAAATGATATAGGACTGGCCCGCCTGGATTAGCCACCGCTTGGTCAGTCCACTTTATATTGTTGAAAGAAAAAAAATAAAGTGTGAAGTGTAAAAGTGCGCGTACGGAACTCCTCCCACATTACACTGGGCAACATCGGTGATATTTGTCCAGTCGTTGAGGTCAATAACAGAAAGATTTTGCTGTGATAATTTACACCAAAATTTAAGACAGATAAGACGCTTACTTTTCTTGATCTCTTTGAGATTGCTCAAGAAGATTTTGCATTCTTTTGTCGACGTTATCCATTCTGTCTTGAAAGTGTTCTTCTTCTCCTTTGTCAAAGTACCCTTCGCCTATCATGGCTCTACCCTCATTTAATACCTCGTATGTACGAGACTTCAGGGGCTCCAGATCTTTACGAAACTTCTGATAATTAAACAAGAACATGAACCAACTGATTATAGTTGTAAAAACCCTGAGATAAAACTAATGGTGATCATCTTATAAGGCATGCTTACTAAATGCAACTTTGACTCCCTTTAAAGCCCCCCACTTCCCTACCTTCCTCATTCTCGTCCCCATAGCCCTTTCGTTTCTCTTAGCCGGCTTCGCACGAGAAAACGGAGGGCTCTGGGGACATAGGATTTTTGAATTAATTCGAATTTTTTTGATTGGCTGTTTGGAACAAAGAATTCCCAAACGAAAGTCGAAAACCAAACGACTGTCTTATACATTCTTTTGAAACGTCATGACTGCATACATGAAGACCGGAAGTCCTAGAATCTAGGACTGGAAATTCTGTGTCCCCAGAGCCCTTTGTTTCCTCGTGCCAAGGCCCAGCCGGCTAAGAGAAACGAAAGGGCTATGGGGACGAGAATGTACCTTCTTCGGCCTAATCTCGTTCCCAGCTCTCTTGTTTCTATAATAATAATAATAATAATAATAATAAAGACTTTATTTAAAATGAGGGTAACACTAAATAGCAAAGCTAACAAACCTGTGGCCCTCCCTAAAAATTACACTAGAATATTATAAAAACACTATATACACTATAAAATTGAATACGAATATGCATAATAGTAAACGATATATGAAGCTAAAAAGTTAGTTCTCGGCCTGCTCCTTCCTCTCCTCTCCTGCCCCTTTCCCGTTGTTAAATTCCTGTACCCAGAATTATGTGATTATTACCAGATAGACCTTCATAGCAAATCACTGACCTTTTGTTCTTCCAGCTGCTGAATTACTGTGTCCAAATCCACAGAGTCTTTGTCATCGTAGACAGGTTTGTTGTGCTCTGCATCTGACAGGCCACTTTCCACTTCATTTAAATTTTTGTTGAGTTTAGCAACCGCTTGGTCATGCTCTGATTGACTGAAAATTCAAACCAATCAAATGTCGGAGAAGATTTTAAATAATATGGTCACTTTATTGAGTTGACCTTGAGTTTACAAGTATATTTTATTTCACTTCCAGGCTCATTTTCAACTCTTAAGCGACCAGTTATATGCATTTTACCTGAAGGCTGGTTTACCACTGTCCAGCTGGTCCCAGCTATCATTTAGCGCTCCCTCCACAGCTTCCATACTGTCAATAGTGATGACCTCCTCAGTCGGAGCTATTGAAGCCGCCTGAGAGAAAAAAAAAAACAAAGTAAAAATGGCAGACGTTTTTAACTCGTGCTTTTGTTCAATCGTGCGATACTCCGTAACAGTGTAAATTCACATGGCATGGCTTCAAAACGGTAGTGCTTTTCCTCCAGTAAATGTAAATGTATATAATGTAAATGTTGTTTATATTGGTCATGCACTTAGCTTTATATCTCTTCGAGAAAGCTAGTTTACAGGTATACCACGGAAACAGAGAAAACAAAGTTATATTTTCAGTAAATGAACATAACAAGGTTAAAAATCCCAACTAACAGGAGGCAGACCAGTTGGCTATATACAAAGCGTGACTGAAGATTTGAACTTGGGACGACCAAGAACAAATCCAGCTAGTGGCAAGGTGGAGGGAACCTCCGGATTTCAACACCAGCGCTCTAAACCACTCAGCTACGTTGCCTCCAGTGTGGAAGTGTGTTACTGCCCATGCAGTTAACAGCTGGGGCAACAAACTAGCTACTTACCCGCTCTCTAGCCTTGTTTCCCTCCAGGTAATTGTACAGCTCCGTTAAGTACATTATGATCAGCTTCTTGTCGGGTTTCTCGACATCAATATCTGTGAGGTAGCAAAACGGAAGAAACTATATGGTCACTTTCCAGCATTTGTTATACATGTGTTTAAAAAAAAACTACACAGGCGCCACCCACGCAAACTAACATGTAGTTTATACGTATTAAGAGTAATATATCTCCCGGTTGCCAAACCATTCCACGGTTTCACGATTTTGCGTCAATTCTATCTTGCGATTTTAGGAGGCAATCCCATGAAACAAGACCGCATAACAGTGTACTATAATGGCCTCACTGCTTCCCGCTGATAATTATATTTCAGTCAGAGCTGGCTACCTCGCTGCTAGATGTAAAAGAGCTACTGGAGAGTTATCCCAGTTATAAGTATGCGATATCACTAAGACGGGATCGTAATCGGTAAAGTTCACGGGTTAAAACGCCGGAGGTAGCACCGTGGGGTTATAAATAGACACCATCTAATTATTTTGTATTCCAAAAAACAAACAAACAAACAGAAACAGACCTGAAGAGTCTAGATAACGAGGAACTCCAAAGTGCTTTTCGGCCATCTTAAAAGAGTTCTCCAGTCTCGCTCGAGTTGACGAGTTTTGCAAAGCATCAAAGTCAAACAACTCAGGTCTACAAAGAAGTGTCATATATTCTGTTAATTACTTCTCTATAAATATGCGTAGATATAAGCTATTGACTCCCGTATGGTTGTCAACGTTAATTTAAAAGCGTGTAAAAGTTGAATTCGGGACTCGGTAAAAGGTAAAGTCTACATACGAGCCTAGTGGCCTACTATCGGCAGGCAAGAGCTTATCCCGGTTTAAGCAGTGAAGTGATCGCGACTTGGAGTATTTCTACTCCCCCTGGATGGAACGCTAGTTCATCGCAGGGTTACCCCCAGCATTAAAGTCACCTGGGTGGAGAGAGGCACTGTGAGAGAGAAGTTTCTTGCGCTAACAGCGTATGGAATTTTAATTGCATTCGTAGTAATCAATATTAATATTATATTCTGCCAGTGATTTCGTACCTGTACGAGTGAATGAGAGCATTGAACGCCAGACCATTTCTCCAACTCGAAGAAAAATCTGAAATGGTGACATGATCTTCGTACCTGAAAACGAAAGTTTAAAACCGAACATGTAAGATCAGTAAAACAAAAAGAGAGGATAGAAAAGGCACGAGTATTAAATACCCTTTGTACCAACATAAGAAACAAATGAAGAAACCGTTTGGAAACCGCGGCAAACAATAGCGTTTACGTAATTACTTGCGAATTCTTTCAAATTTTCTTAACTGCTTAAGTAAAGGAAACAAAATACAATGATAGGTCATCACTGTGTTTACATTTATAGCCTCGTGCAAACAACTACAAGGCTTATCGCAGCAAGCGTTAGTATACTCAAAATTTTATAAAATCGCATTGTTTGCTTTCTGACCCTTTCAGTCGTTCCTTGCACCAATCAAGGAGTTTCTTCTCGACGTTAAATGATTTGGCCGTCTCCTCTGTTACTGTTTCTTGCATAACCTCTTGGACCTATAATAAAGCGAAAACATTTTCCTTTTTATGAGAGTTTATAAAATGTCCGAGTAATTGCGCGCGCTGTGATTGGTCAGTTCGACTCAATAAAGCACGCTGCATACGTCACGCGCGTGCTTTATCGAGTTATAATGCACGCTGCTTACGTCACGAGTTTTAGCGCGCTCAATTTATTTAACATTTCATAAAAGAAATAAAAAAACTTTCTCCTCGTGCATTGTTGAGTAATATAAGCACTTGGAAATTTATAAGAACACTCTCGTGTTCTTATAAATTTCCGCGTGCTTATATTACTCAACAATGCACTCGGGTGCGTTTTTTATTCCTTTAATAAATGATGTCACTCTTTCGTATCTGTGTACCTTATGTCTCCAGTACAATTGGTTTAAAAACTAAATAAACGCAATGTGCTCATTGTACCACTCAGGATGCTTGTCACGAGAACTGATTACTTTTTTCACCTCGAGTTCATATAGCTTTATCACTGCACAGCTGTTTGCCAGCGTAATACCCAATTTTCTTTGTGACAGTCGAACCTTGTGACAGTCAAACGTAGTCATATTCATCGTAAAATTAGTCAATACGTAGAGGTAACATTTAGGGTTACTATACTATTATTACCAAAGCTTGATATCAGCAATTCGCCACTCGCATCTTGAAGTATATGTAACAATAAGAAACACAAATAACTTGCTTTCTATATATATGATGAGATACACTTATTACCTTTAACAACAGAAGTTGACTCTAATGCAATATCTAAACCTGTCGAAATTTTACACGTAATGCTACCCACTTGGAATCGGAGAATAATGCTCCACATGAGTCCAAGGATTGCACGTGGTTTTCCATCGACAATGTCGAATCCATTGATGCCCACCAGTTTTACCTTAAACATAATTGTAATATTTGTTTTTGTTGGGTTTGATACAATACGGTACTATAGCACGGTGTACAAGAATGTAATGCCAAACCAATACAACTGAAAACGCATGCATTATATTACTTAAAATTAATTCTTCTCCGATATGGTCATAGACTTCTTTGTCATATTTTGGTTAAAGAAATGCGATGGGAGTTAAAGCAGCGCGTACTTAGCTTGATTATTTTCTTTAGTCTTCCTCTACCGACGCTTGAATCCCTAGAGCGACGCACCTAAGAGTGTCTTAAATGTTCTTGTTCCCGCTATAAGAATGCTTCATACTTGTGCATCGCAGGTTATCTCCAAGTATTTGGTGCGGTTGCTCTAACAAATTCCCGTTATATTTATTCTAACATAGCCATTTCGACAATAACACACCCAAAGATATTTCACAAAGGCTTGGACCCCGGTGAAGCACTTGGCATGAAATCCAGCACTCTATTAATTAAAAAACGGCCAACGCCCCTTCTTTACCCCTTTCGCCCATGAGGAACGATCTAAATTATGTAATGCAGTCATTTTTCCAATGCGCAAGTACTTATTATAAGAAAAGCTTGACAAAAACTGTGAAATTCTACACCACCTAAGGGACGAAATTAAAGGTAAGAACAACATCGATGATTTGGTACCTTCTGTTTTTCAAGCAATTCCATTGCATGTTCGACATTGTTCAGCTTATGGACACGCATGTTTCCTTTCTCCTTTTTCTGAAACGAGACAACAGCAAAAAGGGGCATTATATAACACAAGAGGTCAAGCCTACTTTCGTGCCAAGTACAGAGTCAGACGGGATCTAAACTACGTTTCTGTGCATAGCATGAAGAAATACGTTATTTCTCCTGGACGGGATAAGGCAAGTCTACCTCTTTCTGTCCTAACAACTTGCTTGAGAGTGGAGCTGTGAAAGTAAAGTGCTTTGTTCACGAAAAAAGACCAAACTGACCATTTGGCCAACACGTTTACTTGAAGGCGAAACAAAGTACTAGTATGGCGGTTCGACTGGCTGCAGGAGGTCAAAACCAAAGTGGACGAAAGTACCGTTCGTCCAACAAAAAGGAAAAATAGGTCACCAAGGGTGACATGAGTCTAATGCCGTATGGCATAGTGATACAGATTGCGCGGTTTTCGTAAGCCGGTTAAAATTGGTTAGAGGTTTGTGTTCGGGAGTTTAATTTAAAATGCTTATAGCAAGCTAGGGGCATCGTGGATGATTATGGATGAAAACGAAACAGTCATAAATGTTATATGCTTCACAAAATTTAAAGTATGAACAGGAGTTGATGTTACTTCTTCCGTATTGTCCGTAAAAGCAGAAACGATTAAACATTTGGACAAGATTGCGTGACGATTTACAAAAAGCATGTTCATTACAACAAGGGTTGAAGAACTTCACATCGTTTTCTTTCAGATTTTTCACCATTTTGATGATGACTCTTGAAACAGATTTTGCAATAAAAGCACTTGAAATAGTGACTGTTACTCCATTGTACTGTAAGCACTTAGTGACAGATTTTCCTAAAAACGGGTGTAAATGCTCACGTCAATATAATGATGACCTTTGAACGCTGGAAACTAGGCAATTATTATCGAGCTACCATACACAGGAGCGAAGACTGTTTATCATGATGTACAAATTTCGCGAATCATCACTTCCATATCAATGTAACCATTTTATGATTTTTCTAGCTGTAAGAAGAACTTAAGATCTCTGAGAGTCGTAAAAGCATGAAATTCGATTTCAGTGTATGGCAAAGGCCGGGACAGTGTAATACTGCAAAGCGGCCAAACAAACGCATTTTGATTTAGTCGCGTAACTTGATTTACATTTATCCATGTACATCTTTTATTTTTGAAGGTTTTTGTTTGCACTGTAAAGAAAAAATTGGTCAAAATTCGAATGACTTAAATACAAAAACCGAGGTAAAGTTTTCTATTTTTTAAAACAAAATAAATATTTGGTCGCATTGTGTAAATAAACGCGAGTCGCCGTCGAAATATTTTTTCTCAAAGACAAAGCAAGACGAAAACACAAGTGCTTAACTGAACTGAAAACGAAGATTTATTTTCACAAAAAGCTTACAAATGTCTTAACTGGAAAATTATTTCGTCCTGTTCAAGTGTTGAATAATCGTGACTTGAGAAAGAACTTTTAATTATGCGTGGGAACACGTGTCGCTGATTGGCCGTTTTTAATTGAAACTAATCGTGCGTGTCCGTACGGAGTCCGTTCTTGCAGCTGATCATTGTTTTCTACATTACAGCGAACGATTATCGATCCCGAACCATTCCCTTGGGATTGCTAACAGCTTTTTTCATATAACAAAGGGTGCGTTTCTTTGGGAAAAATCCAAATCCGGATTCTTGATCCAAAAACGGATTTTGCGTTTCTTTACCTATATCCGAAAATGGATTAATCTTGGATCAATGATCTGAAGAATCCACACTTCGAGTGGATACATCAGATCATATCTGAATCCGGATTTTTAGGATTCATGATCCGTGCGTTTCTTTGGGAAAGGATTCGAAAAAAGTACCTTGGCCCAGCGGTCTTTGCTGTGAAAATACAGGTTCGCTCTTTGTAAACACTGCCATACGGAAAGTTTTAGGCGGTTATTTCGATCAAAATACAAAAATATTTCACAATAAAAGGAAACGGTAGCTTCAGATAGGTATGTAGTATCATTTTAAACGGGATAAAGGTTTTCTAGAACAGCCACTGTGTGCCTACGGAAGTTGTATCCTTTTGAAATTGTCACGAGTGAAATTTGCACTGATCATTTCGCAATCATTCTTCGCGCTCAGATGCTTTCTCGCCACATTGTGCTTAACGCTAAAGAAGATCTACTTCGACGTGTGGTTTTTGTAAAAGATTTTGTATGCTTAAATTATTTTAGCTAGGATACATTCGACGAACAATAAATTTGTGCTGATATTTTATGTTCTGTGCGAAATGTGTTTACGGGGTTGTCATGGCAAAAAATCCGTTTTCGGATTCTTCGTTTCTTTGGGAGCAAAGTATCCATGTGATCTGAGATCAATGATCCAATTTTGGATTTTCCCAAAGAAACGCACCCAAAGAGTCTAATGCGCATGCGCAAAGCGCACGCAAGCATTAGACTC
>NW_027558053.1:0-13805 GCF_052425735.1 Oculina patagonica
TGCAGGCCCAGCCAGGGGGGTAGTGGGATACCAATATACCCCATTTTTTTCCCCTGGGATACCAATATACCTGAAAATTGCAAAAACGTTGATACCAAATACCTAAAATTATTACCTAAAAGCCATGACCGATAACAAAGGCTGGTGTAACTACTAGGCGGAACGTTCTTTATTTGGAGGGGAGAGATCTAAATTTTTATTAAGAGAAACAATTTTTTTGTGCCGTTGTCCCGGGGTATCCAATCGAACAAAATCGAACCAAAAATCAATCGAACCCAATCGAACACCAATCGTTCGATTGGGTTCGGTAATCGAACAAAATCGAACATCTATTTTGCTGTGAGTTCGATTTTCGAACCAATCGAACCAATCGAACATAATCGAACACAATCGAACTCGATCGGGTTCGATTTTGTTCGGAATCTTTCTCTTGATAAGTAAATCACGCAGGACCAATCAAAATCAATTTTTATTGAATGGAATAAATATAAAAACGTCCAAATATCGAACTGAATGTCAATGTTTAGTAAAATATATTTGGTAGAAGAGAACAAAACGACGGTAAAACTGAACTGAAATGCACTATTGTTTACATTTCTATATTAGAAGGAAGGATATGGTTTCTGCCCTGCTTTTCACTGTTACACTCAAACAGAAGTTGCACCATTTCATTCACAGCACCACTGGCAGTTGTGTTCAATACGTGAAGAACACACATTTGGCAAAATTTCTCCCAACCACGTGGCAGACTGGTGTGCCCGTGGCTATTGTGCAGACAATCGTCCTATCCCGGGGTATGGCGAATCGCCAAAAAAGGATTAGGGGAACGATACACCGTACAATATGTACGCAGTATAAACAAACAAGAGTTCGGTAATCGAACGTTCGATTGAGTTCGATTGTTGGTTGTTAGGTAATCGAACGATTGAGTTCGATTGATCACTGTTCGGTAACTCAAACGTTCAATTGAGTTCGATTGACCAAATTTTATTGTGAGTTCGATTATGTTCGATTACCGAACCCAATCGAACGATTGGTGTTCGATTGAGTTCGATTACCGAACGTTCGATTGGATACCCCGGGCGTTGTCTGGGTAAACAATTTCTTTCGGGCTGTGTCTTCCCTCAGACAATTTTTTCTTTGGTGTCCAGATAGCTTAGTGGCCTTGGTTGGTAATTTATGTATAGAACTTAAAACAAAACATGCCATTTTCTTTTTTTTAAGTTTTCAGTGAGCAGGACCAACAAGAACTACTTTAGTTTAACTTTTTATCTACTAGCAGTGCACACCTCATTTGATCAGGGAGTTTTACAGTTATACAAAAAAGTAATTCAGGGTTTTCAATGACATTTTTATAAGCAGCTTCCGATTGGGAATAGGTTGATGTGACCACAGAAGGGGCTGTGAGGCCCCTTTTCCTAGGGGGGTCTGGGGGCATTCTCCCCCAGAGAATTTTAACATCTAGAAGATCGGAAGTGCAATTTCCAGCATTTTGGGCATCAAAAAGAGTGCTGTTGATGATATATCATTATATAAATGGCTGACTATCTTTTGTCATAAAACTATCTATTTTCTCCTCCTCATGTCTGCAACAATTTATTTGAGCCTTTTTGCTCTTGCAAACAACTTTTCTCAGGATTTTTGTTCCCCTCCCAGCCTCCAAAAAAATAATGGTCCGTCCCTTTGACAAAGTCAAAACCACCATTCATGACCACTTGTAGCATGCGCTCCTATGCGGATTTACTGACGCAAGAACTGCAGATCTTTCATGATTTTTTTAAAAAGTGACACAAGCATTAAGGATAAGACACTTTAAAAAAGAAAAAAAAAAACACAAACATTACGCTTAAATATACAGACTACCAAACATTCAGGAAAAAAAATACTTAATACCCGTATTTCGGCAAAAAGATACTGAATACCTTGGTTAAAAACACCCAAGATACCGTATACCCAAAACCCCTGGCCGGGCCTGAATATGAAGCATGACAACTGACAACAACAACTACACATGAACAATAAGCCTATTTATTGCACCATCGATGGTAACCATTGTAAAATCTCTAATGACGTAATGGCCTTAATCGGAAACTGCACAATTTCCGATATGTTTAAGATCTCCTTATTAAATGTACGGGCATACAGTAAATCACTTGAAAAGGGAATGAGTATCACACTGTTAATACTTGACAAAAACTTGAAAATGGTTTACTAATAGCTTTTTAAGAACTTCAAATGCCACTTTTGATGTTTTTTTATTGCTTTGCATCGCAAGTGACGAATTAGGAAAGTGAGTGAAATAATCTGATGTGATCTGACGCATGTCCACAGATATTCACTTTATCCAAGTTGGTATACCACTTATTATTGACCTCACCCCACCCTCCTCCCCAAGGGCAAATGGGGGTGATGCAATGTTGTGAAACCTGTTTACATAAACATCAATTAATATTTCGTTGCAGCCAGTTATGAAGTACATTTAAAAAATTTAAAGTCTAAATGTCTATAAATTAGTCCATCTAAAAATTTATAAGTTTGACCCTTGCTTTATTGTGGCATACCCCATGTGCGTGCTGGCCAAAGACACGGAATGGAAGCAGTATAAGCTTCAATCAGGCTACAAACTCACCCTTGACTGCCGATTCTTTCAAGTACACCTTTAAATAAAAAAAAAATAGCCCAATACTTACTTGATTCTGGTTCTCCATAAGAGCTGCCTCTTTCTCTTTCTTTTTAGCGAATTTTTCCATCTTCGCCTGCCTCTGAGCCTCTTTCTTGAGCTGGCTGGCAGTCTTCTCCACCGCGCCGTTTTCTGCCGAATTACCCTGATCCATGGCGCTACAAATCAGTCTACTTAAAACTCTCACTGGGAAGGTTTTTATAACAAGTTGCGAGCTATTTTTAGTCAAAATTCTGTGAGTTGATGAAATCAACCGAGAAAATTTCATGGACCTCTTTCCACGCCGGCATCCGCCATTGATTTTTCAGCCTGCGGTGATTCACGGGAAACTTCCGGCTTGTTTGGAATCATGGGAAACTTTTAGTCTCAAAGATGGGGAAGAGTTGAGGCTGTATAAGTTAAAGTCCGAGAAAACTGCCTTCTTTCTCTTCTGCTATCTCAAATCTAAAAGATTCTCATTCTTAAACGAAGTCCAAGCTTTTAGGAGCGCTATATTTAAAGGGAAGGTAAGAAGATGTCGAGCAACGATATATTCCAGACGCCTATTCATGGCTACCTGCAACTTCCGGCTGTAACACTTGCTTCGAAGATTCGCCGGTTAGAAATCGGTGTTGAGGAACTTTTGGAAGTATTTATAGACAGGATAAATGCCGTTAACGCTGGCATCAACGCTGTAGTGGCCGATCGCTTCTCAGAGGCCTTAGTGGAGGCGAGAGAGATCGATGAAATGCTTTCTGAAATGACCCAAGAGCAGAGGGACGAATTAGAGGTTGTGAAACCGTTTTTAGGTGTACCGTTTACCGCGAAAGAAGCGTTCGCAGTCACAGGCTTGCCTAACAGTGGTGGACTTGTAGCTCGTAAAGATCACATAGCCAAGGAGGACGCTGTTGTTATTCGTCGTTTACGACAGGCCGGGGCTATCCCACTGGCTCTGTCTAACTGCAGTGAACTGTGCATGTGGTGGGAGTCGGCAAATCGGGTTTATGGCAGGACTTGCAATCCGTATAACAGATCTAAAATAGTGGGAGGAAGCTCTGGCGGAGAGGGTGCTATTATTGGGGCAGCTGGATCAGTATTTGGGGTGGGATCAGGTAAAACTCATCACTAAACTAGGTGTCACCAATTATCAATTATTTGCATGCTAGGGCATCTCTCCTCTCCTACCCCCCCCCCCCCCCAACCTATCTAACTTTCCACGTGGGCATCTCATTACCCATGATGGTTATCTACCTAAGGGCTGATTTACACAGTACAACTTTCTCCCATGTGACTAGCTTACGACAGGCCTATGACATGACTTCAGACCATTTGTACACATATCCCGGCGTATCCAATTGAACATTCGGTAATCGAACCCAATCGAACACCAATCATTCGATTGGGTTCGGTAATCAAACAGAATCGAACTTGCAATAAAATTTGGTCACTCCAACGTTCGATTACCGAACAGTCAACAATCAAACAAAATCGAACGTTCGATTACCGTACATTCGACAATCGTACTCAGTCAAACGTTTGATTACCGAACTCCTGTATGTTTTGTTCCGAACAAAATTGAATCGGATTGAGTTCGATTGTGTTCGATTGCGTTCGATTGGTTCGAAAATCGAAGTCACAGCAAAATCGATGTTCGATTTTGTTCGATTACCGATTTTGTTCGATTGTTGGATACGCCGGAACAGTTTGTAATAAGGATGTAGGTTGATTTACACGATGCAAATCATATTGTAGTCATGGCGTAAGCATGTTACATGCGATAATCATAGGCAAAATTTGTACCATATAATTCGCCCTTACAACACCATGGAATATTGAATGGTATGACTGTGTCAACCAAACAAGCCTGTTTTGTCTGTACCATAATTTATTTGATGCAATCTGATCACGGTGGTAGGGTTACTTGCATGTACATGTAGAAATGATTATTTGACCTTAATACAGGGTGCTTTTGCTCTTTAAACATTTATGGGAAAAACGGCAGATAAGTTTAGCTGATACATATATTAGTATTAGGCCTACTGCTCATACACATTGCAAATGCCTATTAAGTGGGTGCAACTGTACCCATTATGATAATACAAGTCCCCCAAACCAAGCAAATAATAATCTCTCTGAATATAATTCACTCAAAAGAAAACAGACAAAGTTCATCACCTTCCAAAAAATAGCCTCCTTTGCAGCTGTTACTTGGTTCATCACTCAACACTTCTCCCCACTAACAGCTGCTTAAACCTGAACTACATTCCCTTCCTTTTGTTTTGTCTATTGAGTAGCTTTGTGGAGAAGTGACAGTTGCTTTTTGCCAAAAGGCTGTTATATTATAAGTCTTTTGGCAAAGCCTCAGATATCCTATCTGTCACACCTTCTGCTTGAGTAGCCTATTAATCAATCGATCAGTCAAGCAATCGATCATATTGTAGCCAATTTATCAATCATTTTTATTTCCCTGTTTGCAGACATTGGTGGCAGCATAAGAATGCCATCATTCTTCACTGGAATATTTGGACACAAACCCAGTCCAAATATTGTACCCAATACTGGTCAATTTCCTGATGCATCTGGTAACAGACAGCAGTTCTTGTGCACTGGGCCCATGTGTAGATATGCAGAGGACCTTAAACCTCTTCTTGAGGTATGAGTATACGTGAGGTAAAAGTGAAGGGACCAGGAGTATTTCTACTCCCCCCAAGATGGGATGCTAGTCCACTGCAGAGATAGCCTCAGCATTAGTTTGCCGGTACCCATTTATACACCTGGGTGGAGAGAGGCACTATAAGAGTAAAGTGTCTTGCCCAAGAACACAACATGATGACTCTGGTCAGGGCTCAATCTTGGACTGCTCAATCCAGAGTCCATCGCACTAACTATTAGGCCACTGCATCTCCGATGAGTGTATATTAGATAGACATTATTGCCTAGTTATGCAGCATGATGGTAGTTAACTGCTTTCATATTTACTAGGTTATGGCAGGAGCGAATGCAGTGTCGACATTGAACCTTGCCAGTGATGTTGATGTTGCAAAGCTGAGATATTTCACCATGGAAGATTGTGGAGGACACTTCTTGGTATCAAATGTCCACCCTGAACTCAAACAGGCCCAACAGCATGTCTGCCAACAGCTTGAGAGAAAGCTTGGCGTAAAAGTGGAGACAATTAAAATTGACAAACTTGCCTGTTCCCTTGAGATCTGGTCAACGATGATGTCTTCTGCAGCTCAACAATCATTTTGTTCCTACATGGGTAACCAAGTGTCTGCAGTGAACCCATTCTGTGAACTGTTTAAATCTTGCTTTGGATACTCCAACCACACAGTTCCTGCCATTGGTCTTGGGATGCTAGAAAAATTTGAAAGTTTGACACCTAAAAGTGTTTCAGAATCATTCATTCAGATGGGCGAAGAACTGAGACTGGAACTAGAATCCATTCTGGGTGAAGATGGAGTATTACTTTATCCATCGCACCCCTCAGTGGCTTTGAACCATAACATCCCTTTGCTATTTCCCTTTAACTTTGCATACACAGCTATTTTTAATGTTCTTTATTTGCCAGTTACCCAGTGTCCTGTTATGCTGAGTAAGTCAGGGTTGCCTCTCGGCATTCAGGTGGTGGCAGCAAACAACAATGATCGTTTAAGTATTGCTGTTGCTATGGAGATTGAGAAGTTGTGTGGAGGTTGGGATCGAATGTATAAACAGAAACAAATGGCTCTGAACACGGAGCAGTAAAATTAAAGAACCACTGCTTGTATAATAATAAATATAAAATTAATTTATTAAATTATTAATGATATAACCAATTAAGAAGGTATTAATGGCCAGTGGAAAGCGAAAGCAATGGAACTGGTATTTTATGTTGTGCAGAATATAGTAATGAGTTCTGTATTTTAGATGATATGTTTTAACTGGTTTAGTTGTGACCACGAAAAGACATAGAATTACATGGAAACTGTGAAATTTAATAAAAGAATTTTGAAAACGAGGGTGAGTAGTCTAATTGTTAAAAAGAAGCACGTCTTTTAGTGTGCGCTTTTTTACATGGTATTTTTAATATTTCAATAGTATTTCAATAAGAAGATAATACCCAAAGTTGATAGAGTTGATTATCAACTCGGTTTACATACAATTCAGCAGCGAGATTTTTTAAAAGAACATTTGCTATACTTCTCATGGTAAATGTATCTAAAAGATGATCATGAAAAAAGGCGTCGTTTCTTTGCTTACTGATAATTAACTGGGCGGAGACTGGGCCGGCCCAGTTCATAAATCGCCCGGCATTTTTTTGTCGTGTCGGTAAATCGTTCCAGACCCACTCGGCCGCCTCCTTGGCGAGGATTCATTTCACTCACCTTTGATATTTACTCGGCAAGAGCCATTAAATCACTTTTCAATTTAAAATTAACTAATACCCTGATTTCTGTTAAGCGTGAAATAGATATTTTTTGTGTTATTCAAGCGTTTGACTCAAGCGAGTACTGGAGTTCGAAGCCGGTGATTGTTTTGAAAACAGTAATTGAAAACCGTAAGGTCAGTCACGAAATGTGTTTGCAGCAAGCTTCACGCATAACTGCTCTTACAAAAACAGCTGGAAGCTAGAGTATTTTTGAACCGGAATACTTTGAAGATGCTTTCAAGAATTGTGTTCATTTTCATGTGTGCACAGTTGAGCCGGCAAAGTCGCGTATCAAAGACGATTGAATGTTTGCACAGCAAAATATTCTTCTTCTTCTCTCACACTTCTCAAGACTTCAGAAAACAAAATGGTCATGTGTAGTACTTCTACAAACTGTGATAGAATTTTTGAAAGAATCCGTAAAGCCAAAGTAAGTAAAAGAAATTGTCTGCAAAATGAGAGTCTTGGTGCAGGTAATTACATAATTAAATTTTGCCACGGCATGCAAAATTTCACGGTTTTGAAATTTTCTAAATCTTTATGGCTTTGAAAAGGTTTCTTGATACCATCTTGAATAAAAATTCATCTGAAATTTTTTCATGTTTCTTTCACTTGTTCACGTTTAGTTTGGTTTTAAACGAACAACATCTATTTATCCGTGTGATGTTTTTGATACACATATTTACCTTGTTTGTCGTAGTAGTTCGCTCGGCCGTTTTCTTGGCCATGATTCAACTCACGCACTTTTGATGTTTACTCAGCAGGAGCTTTTAGATCACTCTCCTGTTTAAAATTTTATCTTATGCCCTGATTTCTGTTAAACGTGAAATATATATTTTTGTGTTATTCAAGCGTTTAACTCAACTGAGCGGTGATTCAGTTTGGCAGCCCCAAGTAATTTTTTGTAAATGAAAAACATTACGCCAGTCACGCAATGTTCTTGTAGCAAACTTCTGCTTTTTAAAACGACTGATAAGCCAAAGCATTTTTGGGCCAGACTCCACTTTGTCTTGAAGATGTTCTCCATTTGACAAGAATTGTGTCCATTTTGTCCATTTTCATCTGTGCAAAGTTGGGCCGACAAAGTCGTCTGTCACATACGAATTGAATGTTTGCACACCAAATAACCTCATTTTGGTTCTTGAGGTAAAAACTTTACTCACACACTTTCTAAGAGCCCAGAAAACAAAATGGAAAGTAAAGTAATAATATAATTATTTCTACACTAGAATATAATTTTTTAAAGGATCGGAGTTTTAGCCATCGAGTGAAATAATTGACGGCAAAATGAAAACTTGCCCTTTGGCGCGGATATTTAACTCACATTTAGTTGGGGTTGTTAGGATTTTAAAACGAACAGCATCTGTTATCTGATACGCAAAATATTTTCTTTTGTATTTTTGTTTTAAAAATTTTCTGTCATTCGTGATGTTTGAGTGACTCGTTTTATTCGTTTTGAGGGTTTTGAACAGCGTGTGGTGTTATCTGATACGCGTGATCTGATGCATTTTCTTTTGCAATTGTGTTTTGAATATTTTTTTCTTGATATTTATGTGACTCGTTTTATTCGACCAGGAGCCGAAATTGTAATTTTGTGGTTGCTACGCTAGTTCTTTTTAGCGAAAAATTTTTTGTTTTGTTTTTCATTTAAGGGTTTTGAGTTTCCATCGGAACCGCGATGGAGAAATTACCTCGGCAATGAATCACGCAAGCAAGAACTGGCGTTTGCGTGACTGCGTACTAAAATGCAAATGCAGCATATAGGCAGGTTTTTTGATCGAAAAATCGGCTTGACTTGAGGAACTCGCGTGTTTGAAAGCTTAAAAGCTTTCTAATTTTTTCGAATTCCTTAACTTTTTGATTTGTTTGGGTGTGATACATTTTTTTAAAATAAAAAAAAAACGCTTCTATATTTTTAACGAATTCCTTCTTATTGTTTGTTTACTTTGGTCGGAGATAATTTGAAATGGCATTCGACTGATTTGAGTTCATTTATTCAATATTAGGAACGCACCAAATGTTTTCATCCTAATCAGTCATTTATCCAGGCATGTTAATAAAAGCAGCTAATGTGGTGAAAAACATTTTGACACACTACCTACAACTCACGGAAACTGCACCCGGGAAACTGCATAACTTAACAAACCTCGGTTAGTGTGTCACTGGAACGAGTAGAGTCAAAGACTGCAGCGGATGCGGGAGGGGGAGGAGTAGAAGGGAAGAGATTCGAAAGTGAATGGCAATGAAAAGTAAAAATAATAATAATAATAATAATAATAATAATAATAATAATAATAATAATAATAATAATAATATAGCGCTTTTCAGATAATCTTCCATTATACTAAGGTAAAAACGAAAATCTAAAAATACCAAGGTTATTCAGTATTTAGAATAAAATAAAGATTTAAAGCCTAAGCAGGAATTTGTCTGAGAATAAAAAAAACCACAGTCATGTGTTACTCAATTTAATGGTATTTAAAAGTTTTTGCTGCACTTGCCTAATCAAATAGTTAAACATTGACCGCCCAGTTTTAAGCTTTAAGCTTTAGGCGTCTTGTTGTTCTCTGCCTAGGGCTTTTGTTGTAGTTTTTTAGTTATTTGTTACCAGAGAACATTTTGAGTCACCAAGAACATTTCTTTACATAACTACCCAAAACTATGTGTAAACTTTTCCCTCGCTTATGCAGCTCTTATAGTTTGATGGGACAGTACTACCAATATATATCAATTGCTGCTAAAATAATAACATCAAACAGCAAAAAACGAGCTCGATAACTTCCATTTTTTATTATTGAATAATGATCAGCACGTTAAAATACAGCTTTTTGCGGTTCCAGTGCCACCTTAAATTTTCAAAAATTTTACGCGAAGAACATGCAGACTGTCAAAAAACATGCAATAGAATGAAATAGAAGTTGAAAGCGAAAAAATCTAATTAAGTAGAATTCTCTTACTTCGGCTTAAAGCTCCAGTAGGTCTTAAACGAGATCTTTCCTTTTTACTGATTAAAAAAAAAAAGAAAATAAGGACGACGCATTCGATTCTAACTGCGCCTTGATAGAAAACTCGCATCTAACAGAACAACAAAGTTTATTTCTTTCTAATCGGATAAGTCCCATTTAACAATGAAAGTAGAACATTAGCAGTTTTTTTTTAACGCTTGCGGAAGTCGTCCTTATTTGTGAGCCGTGAAAACCAAAACCTTCAGATATGGTATAGTATCAGGCTGGTATAGTATTGCAAAGTCAGTTCATGTGATCCATGGATGTCGAGGTCCTTTCAAATGTTCTACATGATTGTCCTTTTCTAATCGTCTCAGTCGTCATTTGTGATTCCAGACAGTTTCTTGATCAAATTGATCATAGCTCTAGCAGTAGATCTGTATCAGGGCGGGGCAGCAAGTCCTCTTCGCACATGATAGCTTCTGCAGAGGTTGAAGAAGAAATTCAAATGAATATAAACTGAATCAGAACTACATAGTGTTTGGATAGCCTGTGTGAAGACGTCTTATTTTCCCTCCTGCCTCAAACAACATTTTGTCACAACTTGCCAGCTATCAATTTAGTTTCCTAGATTTGTTATCTCACAGTATGAGCCTACGTGTTGATGAAAGATTTTGTGTTTTCGGACAGAGTGCGTCAAAACATTAAACCACGAAAAGTTTTGTTCCTGTAACCTGTCCGCAGTCTGTAGACGACTGGTCGCGTGAGTTCCTGCACGCGATCACCATCGATTCAATCACGCGATCAGACAAACAACTAATTTTAAACTCCATCAAAAAATAACATTCCCTCGCAGAACAAGGGAGGTGTACTAAGTTACGAGTTTTAAAAACTTACCAAAACTAAGGATTTAGCAAGGATTGAAAAGGAACTCATGGCCGCCATCGTACTGTATAAAGCGAGAAGGCTGCTCTCTCAGACAACAAAGATATATGCGTCAAAAAGTATATATAGCTTTAACCTTTGATAAATATATCGGGATACAATTTAAAATTTGGCTGGCCTGGTTTTTGGCTGAGTCCATGAATTAATGCGAACAACGTAAATGCACAATTCTAGAAAAATGATGATTTGGCCAAGAAACAGACAATCACATGAAGCAACATGCGCTAATGATGTGATCAGCAATGTTGATTTAATCATTTCATGCCCTCTAGTTGCCCTTTACAAATTTCCCTCTTGCATAGATATGCGAAAAGTATCACACTTAAAAACACGTCGTTTTGATTAATAACTGCCTGCAAGATTTGACAGTTTTGTCTTTTTCTCAGGAAGGGGAAAGAAAAGTAGCAAAGAGAAGAGAAGGTCGTGCGATAAAATGCGATCAAATCTCGCCACAGGTGCGAAACTGGGTAAAGATTTTAAAACATCTGAAAGATCAGTTTTTAAAAATTCTAAGGAGACTATGATAGGAGGCGCAAGTACATTGTGTACTTTTTACAATGTAAATGAATTTAGAATATTTGCCGCCTAACTATATACACTCTTACACAAAATTCTTTTGCTTTGACAGTGGGTAAAAACGCAGTGGGTGCATAAAAAATATTTTTAAACAAAGAGACGAAAAATCGGTGACTTCGTGTCTTACTGATCGCGTTCGTTCGATCATTAAGTCTTGTTCCATTGTTTTAGTTCACATTCACTTTCTCTTCTTAGACTTTTTACAGTCGCTTCCGGGTCGCTCTTGCTATTAAAATATACAGCTTGGAAATGCATTTCGAAGAGACTCTGATTTAGCGTTGACATTTTCCAGGGCTAGGTACCAAGCTGTATAGTTCTACAGTTAATGAACGTTCATAAAAAGTTGAAAGAAGCGAGTCGTCGTCAGAATTTGTTCAAGTATGTAACTTTATAAAGCTAATGCTACTAAGCTCCTGCTGCCTTAAGTTGTTTGCGAATTTGACCGCGGTGTCCTACCTGATAACTTTTCTTGGTGAGATGAAAAAAGATGACGAAATCGACGAGAAACAGTTCTTATAACAGCTGTACAAATGTCACACAGGCCACAGCAATAAGATGGCATCTTCGTCGGTTAAGTTCTTTTCAAAACTGACTGTAAACGCTATATGTTGCGTGCATAGCGTGGCACACAACTCTGGGCCTCCCACCCCCCGCGGACGTCTAAGTGCATGCCAAACATTCTTGGTTCCGGCTATCGTCGTTCACCTAAAAGGACGTACACGCATTACTTTGCATAGAAAAAAAAACTAAAATTTTGCAAATTAAGCTACAAGGCAAAGAGAGTTAGGCCAAGTACTTACCATTGACAGTTAAAAGTAGAACGAAGTGTTCTGTAAACTAAAAACAACGAAGCGTGATCTACTAGTCACAGTTGTTGCTTCAAGACGATGTTTTGTTGAAGCAGTCGCTAGGGGTCAACACTTGATCATGCAGTTTGTCCCGCGCGTTAGAGCGGTTTTCACTTGAGTGTCGAAAGTAATTCGCGTTTGCATTGGTTTTACATTACTACGCTTAGTGATTGGTTTAAAACTCTCGCGCCACTTTCTCAGCCAATATTAATCAGATGCAAAACCAAAACCTTTTGTGACTTGCTCGCACACGTTTTCCCGCGCTTCACACCGGCTACATGTATTTGCTTCGAGTTTTGATTGGTTCACTGAATTGTCTGTGCTCTTTGTGATTGGCTAGAGTGATTACTTTGGTTTTGGTTTTACGACACTCAATTGAAAACTGCTCTATTTATGGAAAGCTTGCATACGTAATACAGTAGAATCCCGATTTTTCAAACCGATTTTCGTTTCCCTAGGAGGTAGAGAAATCAGAATTCCTCTGTAGCTCCAATTCGTTGGTAATGCTCCACCAGTAAAAGTTTCAATTTTGTCGCGCCAAAATTCCGAAAGTAAATTGTGGATAGCATGTCCTCTATTCTATTTCAGGAGGGCTTAATAAAGAAAGTGACTTACTAGAGACGGGGGCATATTTCAAGTCACAATTCAGTTCAGGGTACGTATAAAAGAAATGAAGCGGACTTTTTAATGTTTTAGTGCTTTTTGGTATTACACATTTTCACAACAACAACAATTACAAGTAAATGTATACGCTTTTAAAGGTATTTTAAACAAAGCAACTTAAAAGTTACTTTTTTTCCCTCTTCATAAGAGGAAGGGGAGGGGGGTGATTAAAAAGTGGAACTTTCAGACGTACGTTGGACTTAATAGAGAGAGAAGCTAAATAAATCTCAGTTTTACGGTAAAGCAGGAGGGGGAGAGGGGTTGCAGGTTGGGTTGCGGTGCGGCGTGCTTCTCTTCACTGAAACTCTTTCCTTATTTTCCGACTACTCTGTTTCAGACCTGGAAACTGCCAAGAAACTGCCTCGGTTGGCGTAAACATTTAGGAAGCGTTCTCAGTTTCCAGTGTTAACTAAATCGCACTTTTAAAAAAATTGTTACCTAATTGCTGGTCAAAGTGCACAAACCAAAACCTTTTCCAGACTAAATTGGTTAAAATCTATATCCTATTTCAAACCAAAATGGCTCAAAACCATACTCTTTGGCACCTTACATGCATACCTATTTAGCTTAGGGTTTTTCTCCGGGATCTCCGGTTTTCCTACCAACAATTCTAAATTCCAATTCGATCGGGAATCCGAGGACCACAAGTTTGTCAGTTGCAAGACTGTTACGTGCAACCCTCGTTAAACAAAGTCGATTTATTTTATTTATTTAAGGTATCTAGAGCCGAGAGTTTAAATTGACTTCAAATCTATCTT
>NW_027558054.1:0-13796 GCF_052425735.1 Oculina patagonica
TCAGGACCTGAACAATCGATGAAAATCGATGATCGGAAAATCAATCGATCAATCGATGACAATCGATTAATTACTGTTGATTGGCATCGATTGGCATCAGCCAATCGATGATCAATCGATAATCACACTTTGGTGGTCGCGAACTTCATCGATTGCCATCGATTGGCATTAAACACACAATCAATCCGAAGCATGAAGTAAATACTTACATACGTTGTTTTGTAAAAAAAATAATAGAGCTCCTTTCCATTGAGATGAAGTTTACATCATAAGCTTTATGTTTCTGTTTTTCATTCGAGTTTCCTACTGTTTGCTAGTGCTAGAATTGCAAAGACACTTCGTCTTTCGTGACTGAGTCAAAAATGGCGGACGTGACAGGCGAAACTCATCCCCAGACTCCCACTGTTGTCTCGTTTTCGTTCCGACGTACGGACGACGTATTTTTGAGTTCTCTCTGCTACTGTTTGATTTGAAATATTTCGGACGAGCGAGAAGATGTTTATGGACTACAAGACAGAGTTTTAGAAAAATTACATTGTACTTAGACAGCGAGGAATTCTGTAAGTTGCGATTTCTATTTACTTTGCCAGGAAAGCAAACCAGACCTAAAAGTGTACGCTTCGTTGATGGAGGCGAATAAGACTTAAGCTCAAAACGTTTGTTTTAAATAATTATTGCCTTATTACTGTTAAGTTAGTAAGTTTCTCGTTGTATTGACATTTTTTGGAAAGGTTATCATTGTTGTTGCTAATAAAATATAACATACAAGAGAGACCGTGTGTTTTAAAGTGAACGTATTTGACAAATACTAGTCAAATGAAAAACGATGGCAGTTAAATGATCGATTGAATTGGTAATTGATGATATTGATAATCGATGAAAATCGATGTTAGTTAATTGATCGATTGTCATCGATTATCGATGAAATTGATAACCGATGACAATCGATAATCACAAAAACTTTAGCGATCGATTGTTCATCGATTATCAATATCAATCGATTAATTGATATCGATTGTCATCAATTGTTATCGATTGCCATCGATTATCGATTCCATCGATTGTTCAGGTCCTGCATCTTTTATGTAAACCCTTGACTTTCTTAGCCTTTCAAAAGAAATCTAGACTCCAAGACAGCATATTTGCGAAGAAAAAATCAAGACAGTGAGACCTGTGAAAATTGACTGGAAGTCTGAAAGCTGCCCATTTTTCAAAGGACCATTTAATTTGCTGCCCCCTCTGACTGACACAGCAAACTGAATGTTAGCCATGATGTGCCTGGTAACCCATGATGGATCAGTAGACCCAAGTTTACAACAAATTATTTGAAGACATCTATCAATTCTTTTGAAATCAATGAAAGAAGCTTAAATAAAAATTCTTTCGCAGGTTTTGAAGTCCTCACTAAATTTTTAAGCTAACATGTACATTTTAAATGAACGGTATTAGCTTCAATTTCAAAAGCTTATTTTAATATAAGCTTACATTTCATTTTTACTGTCTAGTTAAATGGATCGAAACAATAAAGAACGCTTAATTGACTGATCAATAGACTCTATTCATTTATAAATATATTGTGAACATGTACATGTACAGAAATTAAAAAAAGAATTATTTTGTAAGGCTTAAGAATCTTACCTTCTTTCCACCATGTGCCGAGACGGTTCCCGCGATAAATCTTTGATGATGGGCCTCCGCTTGTTCATATTTCGGCCTGTCAGTCCAGATGGATTCGTGAAGCATAGCTACACTCATGGTGGATTCAAAGTGAGCAATCAATTAACTCAGTTTTCAGAGAAAGCTCGGCCACTCCACTTCCGAGAAAGATGGTAAAGAGAATCAGAAATGTGCGAGTTTCGTTCTTGTACCTGGAGGGGAGATACATCGGGAGTTCTGATTGGTTCAATGCAAGCATCCTTGCAAAGCGAACCAATCACATGATGCGAAAGAAGATGCACATGGTTGCGGTAGAACTTCGCGGGCTCGCTTTGGTTGTCCAAGATGGTGACAGTTCTGTGCTAATTTTTCTGTAATTTCCCTTCGAAAATAACCAAAGTGTAACTCAATAGCTAGCCACGAAACACAGACGAGTGCATAATGAACAGATAACGAAAAAGGTGAGGGTGCGAACGCATGTATTTGCGAATTCTTCGGCTGCAGTTGCTGTATGGAAAGTTTTCTGCAGGATAGCTTTAATCTTACTTTTTTGAGTAAACCTCAATCAAATTTATTGAAGTTGAAATGCTCTTGAATAGCATATTCAAACATATTCAAGCTGGATACATGGTTGTGTTGCAGGGATCTAGTTTTAGCGCCATGGGGGAAGATGTTGGGTCGGGACTTTTGGCGGGCTCTAACACTACATCCGGAGTCCCAATTGAACACCTCGACTATGGGTATGTAGGGGAGTGTAAGAACAGCAAAGAACTGGAAAAGATTCTCAAGGTTTTACGGTGAGTAGTGGCTTAATATTGCAATACTCTATATTTATATCTAGTCTCCAGAATAGTTGACCGGAAGTCCTGAAAGGTCTGATTTATAACATCAAGTTTACCCTACCTCTTATCTTGAGGATCAAGGTAGAGCACAATCTCATACCAAAGCTGCGACCCTTTTGGTCGGCAACAAGAATCGAGAACTCTGGGCTAGTCTGAAAGCTCACCAAAATCACGTCCAAATCTGATTGGCCGTTGAAAACTTGTTCATTTCATCGACAATTTCCGGTCATGTGCGCAATCAAACTGGAACCAGGAATTCCTGGTTCTGGTGTTTGAATCACCCAGAGCTGTTTAGCTTTCGGTAACGGCTGACTGAAAATGCGCTGGCTCTGGGAAGGAGATTGGGTGGAGTGTTGGAAAGGTCTTATATACACAGAGGTTTATTTAGTTGCATGCGCGCATTACATGCAGTCACGAAAAGTGCATATCAATCAGTCCAGATAAGAATCCTGGCCAGGGTCATTGCATTGTGTTCTTGGGCAAAACACCTTTCTTTCCTTACCTGGGACTATAAGATGGGTATTTGTTCTGGGGGTACTGGTATGGGTATTGGGGGGGGGGGGGGAGAAGCCCTGCAATAGACTTGCATCCTGTCAGGGGAGGAGTAAGAACACTCCTAGTCACTCCATGCTATAGAAACCAGAGATTATAGGCAGCCTGATGACCACTTTATATGCAAAACTCACTTCACATTTTCCCCTGATCCATGGTTTGGAAATCAGGTAATTTTTTTTTTAATTTATCAGGCATGTAGTGTTTTGGATTCTGCTGTTCACAATAAAAAGTAGAAATGAAACTCACACATGAACTTGCCATACTTTACAAACTGGTTACCCTTCTGCATATTTTGATAAGAGAGTTCTGTTTATTTTGCAGATCTGGAGATGAAGGCTATTATCCAGAGCTAATTGAATTCACTGAAGAGAGGTTAAGAAAAGTTAATCCTAAAAGGTGAGGTTGTTGTATTGTTTAATAGAGTGCGAAAAATTGATGACTAAGCTAATAACATTTTGGTATCTCACATGTGCATTTTAACTCCATTTATTTTAATATCATTAAACTGACACTGTGAGGAACACAGAAAGCCTCTGTAATGAACAAGTGTTTATCAAGTCAGCCAAGAAAACAAGAATGTTGAATGTTGAATGTCATGAGTGCTGTCAGGTTTTTGTTTTGGAGTTGCTAGGCAACAGGGAGAATCCCCATTTCGTCGTAGAGGAATTTTCTTTTTCCAAGTACTTGGAAGTATTTAGACATGCTTGGATTGGATAATAACAATCAGAATCTTGATTTGTACATCAATTTTTTCCAAAAATACGCCTGTTCCTTCAACTTAGTGGGATTTGACTTATTAAACTTTACCCAAATTTTTAGCCAGACATTTTTAGTGCCCACTTCATGCCTCTTTCAAGGTGCATGGCTCTTAATATCCAGGTTTACAGTCGTGCCAAGAGAAGCATACCCCACAAGAGTACATTAATGAATCGGTATGGCTGCCCAATCTTGTTAGCCAATCGTGGTTATTCTGGGCAGCCATGCACTTTACTCTATTTATTTTATTTATTGTTTTGCTAATTTTAATTGAAAGAAAAGGTGCAAATAAAGTTGTTGTTGTTGTTGTTGTTGTTGAATCGATTTTTTGACAATTGAACCCCTTAGTCGCTTCAATAATGCATTCACATTGAAAAGGCGCAGGTCATTATTCAAAATTACTTCTGATTGGACTTTATTCCTGTCATCTCTTCTTATAAAGCATTCCTTTTTTAACCCTTTAAAATCCAACAATATTGTTCTTCCTGAGGAATCCTGAAAATGAAAGATTTGCAGCTATGGATAAGCTCACTGTTGCGAAGTCAATTGAACATAATCACGAATAAAGTTGTAAGAGCTTTGCCAGTAAACTACTTTTCCCTACCATGTACACGAATAAGAATTTCTACAAGTTGTTCGAGATGTAAATAGCCACGAAAGCTCGATAACAATGTTTACAAGAAGTTTTAGACATCACTCGAACTCAGTCACCTTTCCCGCCATGTTGGACGCC
The DNA here is from genome assembly GCF_052425735.1 of Oculina patagonica. Lineage (NCBI taxonomy): Eukaryota > Metazoa > Cnidaria > Anthozoa > Scleractinia > Oculinidae > Oculina > Oculina patagonica. The sequence continues at coordinate 4,543 of NW_027558054.1, forward strand.
ATGTTGAATATATCCATATAAGGCGCATCTCTGTTTCGCATAATCCAATCAGAAGTCTACTTTTGATTTGAATAATGATCCACACCTTTTCAGTTTGAATGCATTATTGAATCGACTAACGGGTTCAATTTTCAAATAATCGATTCATTAATGTACTCTTGGGGGGTACGCTTCTCTTGGCACGACTGTAGATGTGGTACTACACATAGTCAAGTAACCTTAGTTTCAAATTTGTTCCATTCACAGCAAGAGCCTTCGTAAAGAGCTCCCCATCAACACCTACCGTGATTTGACTAAATCAGAAGAGCAGGAGATTACAGATGATTTGCAGGTTTGTTTTGTGTTAACTTATTAATTAATTAATTAATTTATTTATTATTATTTTATTGTGTGGTTCCAGAAAATGTCCATACTCCCCACACAGAGAGGATGAGAAATACCTTTTGGGTGGGAGGGTTCTCAAAGGCTAAGAGCTTCAAGAAAATGTATGAAGCTTTATTGGAATTTCCATAGGGGTGGGGGGAGGGGTCTTAAAAAATCCCTTTCATGGGGGAGATATGGATAATTTATGGGACAACTCATTTATCAACACTCCAAGTTAAGACCATTTTAGTTGCCATGGGGACTAAAATTTTAGAGCTGGCGATTACACTGGAACTGAAGTCGTCTTCCTGGCAACTGAAATAAAGAAGAAGGATTGAGAGTGCGAGCTGAATATAGCGACTAAATTTTTGCTGGCAACCAAACTTGAGCAGTTGGTGGCCAAATGGCCACTAAGGAAAAAAATAAACTTGGAGGGTTGTTAATTCGTGTTTATTTTTTGGGGAAGATCACTGAAGCTCTAATAATATTAATACATTATCATTAATTAGGAATGGATGACAAGTATTGAGCAGACAGACAAATCCCTGAAGAAGACTGCTGAGACAAGAGGATTGGAAAATGATAACCTGCCTCCAATCAGAACAACAACAGCAGCAGCAGAAGCAAGCAGGGAAGGGTCCTCTGTTGAGGTTCGTGAATATTACAAATCACAATTTACCAAACAACAGGAGAGGCATTTCTGATAACTTCAATGGTATAAAAGGTCTCTTTTTACATGTCAGTTTTTTTTTTTACTCTCTGAAAAACAAACATTCGCAATTATTTTTTTTGAAAAACTGTGCTGCCGTGATCAGTACAATTTTTCTGCTTCTAAAGAAGTAACTTGCATACAAAATTTATAATAATTGGTCAAAAACCATTCACAGACCTATTTAGACAGATCCCTTTAAGGCTCATATATTATTAGTAGTAACAAATTTCTATCCAAAACATCTTTCTCTTTGGGCATGGGAGGGGTAGAAACTGGGTCTGTGATTATTTAATTAATGAGTAACTAACAATAAATTAAATAATTATATAGCTTAGTGATTTATTTGTTATTTGCAGCCAAACCCATCTGAGGAAAAGAAGAAAAAGAAGACTGTGTTACCTCGTGGCTATCATGAGTGGGACAGGTAATATATATACCCAGCTGTATCAATAACCAAATTCTCTGTACTGGTTTCTGTATGTGCGTTGTTGTACCAATTAGGAGAATTGACTAATATCAACACAGTGAAAAATTTCACTGCTGTTCTGCTATGGAGCTGACAAAGTGGTTCTCTTTTTAGGGTCACCACAAAGTGCAAGGCAGCGAGGCATGCAAACCATTCCGGTTGGCCTAAATAGCACTCCAGTTAGCCTAAATGGCACTCCGGTTAGCCTACAGTTAGCTTAGGTAGCTTAACTGCCTTGCTGCCTTGCCTCATATGCCTCGCACCCCTCGCTGCCTTGCACATTTGTTACTCTCTATTTACTGCTGCTCTCATCAAGAAGTGGATCAGGGTTATTTTGTTTGCATTAAGATTTGATCCTGACAAGGAGATTGAATCTCTGGAGAAAAAAGAAGGAGAAGAAAAGAAAAAGAAACAAGAAAAGGTGAAAGCAATGAACAAGAATGCCATTCCATCAAATCTGGATTTAAAAGGTAAATGCATGTAAAAAACAGTCTAAAACAAAGACGTTATAAAGTACTGCACATCTAAGCTGGACTATGAATAGCTCATGTGCATGAATCAATATTCATTACAAGTATGTACTAGAACTAAAGACTCTACAGATCTGTTGTGTATTAGGATTTTGATTCCAGATCTGTTGATACACCTGATGGCTGACCCAAATACATGTGCATGTGTTATCCCTTTCAGCATAATTACAACAAAATTATGAATATGTATAAAGGTTGAGCAGGATTATTGTTTTACTATTCAACAAATTGTCAACAAAACACATTTTGCAGATAGCAAAACTGTAATTATGCAGCGCTTTACAAGACTTCGGACAAATCCTTGCAACCTACCTATATCGCAGGATATCAGTCTGTTATGTACGGATAACAGATAACCTTAACTTTTTGACCATATTTGGGCAGTGTGTGCATTTGTTAAATAATAATACAGATTAGTAATAGTAATTGGACTGAGTGGAGTACAATTCAGGGAGTAATCGGGCGAGTAATTTCAAAATCGGCCGAGCGCGCAGCGCGAGGACGATTTAAAATTACGAGTACGATTACTCTCTGAATTGTACGACACGAGGTCCAATTACTAATTAATCGTATCAATAACAAAATTCGAAGTTAGGAAGTCTGAGAATCGTTTTTAGTGTGAAAAAGTCAATGGTAAATTCAACTGGTTATACAAACAGTGGGAAAACAGCAAGAAGAAACCCATTTATATGCGCGTGATTGACGCACGAATGGCGTAGGTGTCCAATTACAGGTATCCAATTTGAAGATGCTTAAATTGGATACCAGTAATTGGACACCCACGTGATCTCGCGCCGATTACGCGACAAATAGGCGCGCGCAGAACCAATCAAAATCGAGAATTTTGTTATAGATACGATTACATATACAATTGTAACATTGGAATTTTTTTTTCTTCTGAATAGACAAGAGTGAGACTGAAAGACAAGTCCTGGCCAATAAAGAAAAGGAGAAAGGCAATGAAGCTTTTCAGACCGGCAACTACTCTGAGGCTTTGATGTATTATTGCCGCAGCATTGAGCTGAATCCCAAAGCAGCAGCAGTGTACAACAATAGGGCACTTGCAGGTATCTAAAAAAAGCTTGGGTGATTGAATGGGTGGTTGGGAAATAAGTCATAAATTGCAATAATTAAAAAGTTGGCAGGAAGGCAATAACGTGTCAATACAGTAATACCGGTACCTCTGTCAATACATGAAATTTTCACGACACTTAAATTCCGTGAATTTTGCGATTCTAAAAAAAAATGCAAAATTAAAGTGACGCGAACATTAAGTGTCGCGAATATGCGCACCTCAAAATCCCGAAGTTAACGTGTCGCGAAAAATTTCATGTAATAAGGTACTCAATACAAGTTACCTTTTGTTTCTTCCACTTGAGACATGTCTCATTTCTCTCTTGAGACTAAAGAATGTGTCATGTTTATTTTTCTCCAAAGAAATTAAGCTTGAAAAGTTCCAAGAAGCAATTGATGACTGCAATCATGTCCTTAGCATGGAACCAAACAATGTCAAAGGTACAGTATTAAATAATTTCTAACAAGACTCAATTTTGGGCATGTAACTCAAGATTTCTCAGGTACAATTTTTGCTAAAAATCGAAATTTGATTTGTTATGCTTTTGTAGCTTTCTTAAGGAGGTCAATAGCTCATCAAGGACAAGGGCTAATTCAAGAGGCCAAGGAGGACCTTTCTCATGTACTAGCTATAGAACCCAATAATAAGAGAGCCAAGGTACGCAAGAAAATTATTGATACACAACGAATGAAATATCTTGCCATCTAGTTTACACCTAACTTTGTTAATAACAAATACAAGGTCTCTAGTTCAAACTTTTACCAAGAAAAAGATACTATTTCTTGTGAATCGAGCCACACATGAGGAGGCCGTGCATGCTCTGCTGCCTACTACGTTCGTACTCCTGCCATCTTGTCTCTTTTTGTATTTACTGTAAAGATTAGATCTTATTGAAAACTTAATTCAGGGACCGTGGAACATTTTTCCAATTGGGGGGACTGACTAGTGACTTGAAGTGGGGGGCTTTAGAGACTCTTCTCTCATAAAGTCTTTATTTTTTCGAAAATATTGGAGGGGCTAAACCCCCCAGCCCCCGGCTCCGCAGTCCCTGTAATTCAGGGGTTTGTAAAAAAAAAAAAACATTTTCACTGGGCTGCTCTTATTTTTTCTCTTTAGTTATTATTCCTGCAACTGCACAATAACTAACTTGAAACTTTTCATTTCATTAACAAAGGAACTGCTTGAGGAAATGAAGAAAAAGGAAAGGTCAGTATTAACAGCTACTTCAATTATAATAATAATAGATGTTTTAATTATTAAAATATGTCATTTGTCACACTTTTGGTATTTCTGGGAGTTGTGCCAGCCTAATGGTTAATGCTCTGGCCCCAGTTGTTCAAAAAGGTGGATAAAGCTATCCGCCGGATAAATCACTATCCGGTGGATAGCGCAGTATGTTTTGTGAACAGTTATCCACTGGCTAGTGATTTATCTCTGGATCAAACAGTCTTCGCTGGGGTCATTGTGTTGTGTTCTACCTGCAAAAGGCACTTTACTCACAGTGTGTCTCCAGCCAGGCACCCACGGTGCATGAATGGGTACTGGCATATTGTTTGGGGAGGGGTGGGGAGGTAGCATCCCACATCATTTCAATGTAGTTTGTGCTCAAAGTCAATTTTACTGATCTATTATTTTGCTTTATTTTCAATCAGTACAAATGGAGATTCAAGCAAGCTTGGGATACCAGAGGATTTAAATAAATTAAAAAATGAATCAGAAGACAATGAAAGGACTTCCTCAAACAATGGTGTATCTGCTGTAACAGTAAACACTCCTTCTGCTAAACCAAAAGGCAAAAGGTTAAAGATTGTGGAAGTTGACAGTGAAAATGAGACTGAAACCTCCCAAAATTTAAATGGTGAAAGTCATGTTAGTGAAACATCAAATAAATCATCTATTGATGTGGTGCAAGAAACTGAAACTATTGAAAGAACTATGGAGACTGACAATAATTTGCAAACAGCTGAGAAACCACGACTGAAAAAACCACCTGAGCTACCTGGATTGGTAGTAAAAGGTCAGAATGAAGGAAAAAGATTATTTAAGCTAGGAAGGTATGCTGAGGCGGCAGAGCAATTTACACAAGCCCTTGATATCCTTCAGAAAGGTAAAGAAAAGAAAAGATAACAAAACTACATTTTGTATTTTGAACCTTAGTTTAATGTAAATTCCCAAGAGTTTTTTCATCAAATTTTTCCAAGTGTTAAACTCATTGCCAATAGATGAGTGTGGGGATGGTGCCTAAGACTATGTCGAAGTCTAGCAAGCGCGAATGGTAACCATGACAATCCTGGGAGCAGCAACCACTAGGCACCGTCACACTGAAAGAAAAAACTCAGTGGAATGCAAAACTAAATACTTATCTGTATTTACCTATGGGAAAGGGTGGGTGGGAACGAAATGGTGAAAAGGCAGAACTTGCTCGAAAGACAATGCGAGCGGGAGAGCTGTAAATTTACTGAAGCCCCAACTTCAGGGGAGCAGCCCAGGGGTATCTTCAGTAGCCCATTTAGTGTGATTTTCTTGGTTGACAACAATCTTGAGAAAGACTGTTGTCATTGTCCCATGTTTTGACCTGTGCAACTGTCCTCAGGGTCTTAAAAAAAACTGAGGAGAACATGCTGCCTTTGCAGTAACATCTGCAAATGGTTAGATGTTGTAGTCTTTTTGGATAAGGACAATAAACTATAGGCCCTGTCTCCTGCATCTTCAGTGTTATGGTCAGCAGGGTTATGGTTATACATGTGTTAAATTCTCTTGACTGATCTCCATATATTTTCTTATAGTAGTAGTTGGGTGAATTTGTTAAAAAAGCAATTTCTCTTTGGTGATCATTTAATTAATTCTTGTAACCTTTTCTCTTCATTAAGTATTGGTATTGTGAGGAGAAATTTGATGTTCAGGGCTCAAAATAATTTTTGGATACTGACCGGTCATGTCGACCGGCCAAATCAATTTTTGCTCGGTCATGTCTCGTTTTTGACCGGTCAAAATATTGAGTATTTACTTTGAAGCAATAGCCTATTCTGCCAAAAATTTCGCCTCATAAGCTAAAACACTTGTTGTTAAAGAGTATAAGGCTTTAACTTAAATGTTTTGATCGCTAAATGTGTCATTTTATTATGTTCGCTTTTTGAATTTCCATTTCTTCTGCGTTCTACTCTACATAAAACAAAATGCTCAGTAGCCGTAATGTTATATTAATTAGGGCCGAATCGCACTAGCGGACAAATTTTGTAACAATTGGTAGATTTCATCATTAACGAGTCACTTGTTACAGAAAACAAGTGCGATTACGTTTTTCGAGACCTAGCACTTGTCTAACATTTCAGGAAAACAAAGAAGCAGTTGTCTTATGATTGGTCCGCGTTGCACGCGCGATACATTTTGTCAAACAATCGCAAAAACAAGTGCGAACGACTTGTTGGACAAGCGCAAATTTTGTCAAAACGGACAAATCTTCAAAGGCGCCGTTGTCCTGCCTCAAGGCAGGACAATTCATGACAAGTCGCATGCCCCTCGTAATGTCAGATAACAATACGTTGTTGATTGGCTATTGTGTTTGGCCCAAACTGGACCTAATAATAACACGCACTCCAAAATTTTTGCGATAGTATGCACCGTGATGTGGCTCTCACTATCATAATTCTGTCGCAAAATCTTTCCGCGATAGGCAAGACATGTTTATAAGCGAAGTGTTTGCCCAATGTAAGAATGAGAAAAGAAAAAGTTATCTTGAGACGACTCATCGTTCCACTGCATGGGAACACGCGTACTTTAAATGCAAATTGTTTTAGAATTTTTTACCGCGTGGTACTGCATATTTGATGTTTGTCCAAGACGGCCGTGCTGAGAAATGTACAGGGATGCCTGAGGATGCAGGGATGCCTGAAGCACGTGCAAAGCTATTGTACTAATAATTTCACCTTTTGTTCTCTTCAAGATGTCTCTGACTTGTCGCGACAATTTTGTTTTTGTCAAAAATGTCATGACATTTAAAACTTGTCCGCTAGTGTGATTCGGCCCTTACTCTGCATAGTTTTGCATTAGTTAACGACTTACGGATGGAGGCGATCTTGGTTGTAAGCACTTTACTGGTCTTTACTACCGAACACTAAATAGTAATAGGACATATGCCCATGCCACAAGTGAGATAACTGTGCCTTTGATCGGCATGTAGGAAGAAAGGAAACGTCAACGGCTTCATGTCAACTGTGGTCAGTAAAAAGGATAAATTACGTCCTGGACTTTTAGATATCTTTCCTGTATCATGCGATACCAATATCAAGCTAGGGGATTAACAAACTAACCGCCGTGAAAAAGATTTCACATTCGTCCACAACGCTTAGCAACCAGGCCTTTCAGTAAGGGTGTGCCGGAAGTTTAACATGTCTTTTGTTGCTTTTTTCAATGGATCTCTCCAAGTTTTCAACGTCGCCTACAACAGATCGAAACAGAGAAGCCCGTTCTAATACTATGCGGTGCCTGATTGAGGTACTGAAATATACTTACGGCAAAGAACTTTTAATCATAGACATCCACGGAAGTAGCCTTACACAAGAAGACTTCGATAGAGAGAAACACTTGAATGCCATGGCTAGATATTGAGAGTTATCGTTTCAATCTGTAGACGCCGGACGCGGAGACCATTTTTTTATATTTTGTACAGTACGAGCAAACGTTTACCGGAACTCTCTTTGACAATTAAGTAGCACCACGTCTTAGGTGGTCAACCATTGTCAACATGGGGACACGTTCAGTTGCGAAATAAGCACAATTTAAAGAAACATTGCTGATTTAACAATCAAAGCGTTTAATGATTTTATTATTATGCTGGTGAAAAACACGCTACGAACTAACGAGTACTATTTTTCTCGGCCCGCCTGACAATTGAAACTGTAATTGCGTACGCGTGTTAATAGCAGACGGTGATTGATGCAATGTTCATTGTTGTCTGTTTAACGTATTTACAGACGTGGTTTCAGTTCCTGTTTTATTTAAGCAAACCGCTAACAAATCCGCGTGATCGTCTCATCTATATTTGACAAATTTGTGACTGCAAGAGCCAGCTGCTTTTAAAGAAATACTGCGAATAAATTTTTGTGTGTGTTATTTATTTGAAAGCCGTGTACGTGACCGGTCAAAATGACCGCCGAACCAAAATTTTGTCCGGACAAATCGTCATTTTGGCCGGACATTGTCCTTTGACCGGCCGTTATTTTGAGCCCTGATGTTGGTCACTCTTGGGATCTAGAGGGTTAAGGAGGCTCGATTTAGTTTTTTTAGACTAAGGGTGGTTGTTTTGAAAATTAAAATTACCTAGGAAGCCAATGTTCGATTTTTGCCAAAATACACCATAATGATCAAATGTGATCAAATTTTAATTTTTTACCCGTCACTTAGTCACAATGGTTACCATAGCAACGATTGACGTTTTCTTTTGTTCTCAAACAAGCTTGATTTTCTTGAAATCTAGACTGACACTTGGTGTTTATTTTTTAATATGTTAAAGTTTAGTAGATTGACTAACTGTTGACGAAATTTTAGAAAAATCTCTAAGAGCGTTTTCAAGTAAATCAAGAATGAAATTTTCAGAAAAACACTTTTAATATAAAAGAGGCGCCTTAAAATTGTTTCTTATTATTTGAGCACAGTTTCTCTCACTGAAATATAAATACTTACACCATCAAAGACTATTAACTAAAAGCGAAAGACTTTTTGCTTTAATTTGTTAAAATATATCGACTGCCGATTGTAAGAAATTATAAGAAAATACCAAAAACTTCATTCTTGATTTACTCTTAAACGCTCTTACAGATTTTCCTCAAATTTTGAGCACAGGTAGTAAATCTACTGTACTTGAACATATCAAAAAATGAATACCAAGTGTCAGTCTAGATTTCGAGAAAACCAAGCTTGTTTGAGAACAAAAGAAAACGCCAATGGTTGCTATGGTAACCTTTGTGACAAAGTGACGAGTACAAAATTAAAATTTGGTCATATTTGATCATTATGGTGTATTTTGGCAAAAATCGAACATTGGCTTCCTAGATAATTTTAATTTTCAAAACAACCACCCTGCGGCTAAAAAAACTACATCGAGCCTCC
>NW_027558055.1:0-13794 GCF_052425735.1 Oculina patagonica
TTTTGCTAAAAATACCCCTCCCATCATGCCCATTTTGCTTCGACAAAGGGCTAAAGCTTGAAACGTCGTCCAAATTCGTTACAGTGTTTAAGTTTCCTTCATCAACTACAAGTTGGTAACTAATAAAGCGTTTTACGCACTTTCCGCTCGCTATTCGCTCATAGAAAACTCGACTCGGGCTCGTAGTCTTTAAATATTAAAAATTTGCCATAGAGGGAAAAAAGCTATGTTTAAAACGATTGGTTCGAGCCTTATATGCTTGAAAATGACATTGACTTCTTAAGTTATACGTATTTACATTTTCCTGTGGTAAGAACTTATGTAATTTATGGCTACTATCAAGCATGATCTTACTGAAGAGTTTCTTGCACAGGATAGAACGTCGTTCCGTTAGGGAGCTTAGATTACAACATGATAGGTTATCCTGATGCGTGTGGATCGATAATAAATAGCGCGCGTTTCTGTACGCGTTCTATTCTTGGCTCTACGGTCCTAAATTTCTCTAAACTTTGCTAGAAATGCACTTTCTGACACTGCATTAAGTTTTTGATGTAATTTCCATGTAAAAATGTACAACATTTTACTTTGCTGAACCGTTCCGATTTTTTTTTCCTTGCTCCTTTCCTTTTCGTTTTTCTCTGCTTTCTTATTCTCTCTATCTTTTACTCTGTGCACGCCTTCTACTGGCCTGAAAAGTTTTACTCTTAATCAATGGAAAAGCCTGGAAAGGAGACCATGATCAAGTACGGGTATATTGGCCTGTTTTAGCACCAATTTTACACCAAAAACTGATCACGTTTTTTTCGATAAGCTCTGTGGGAATGCAGTCAATGTTCAAGATGGACACTCCTGTGGAAAGATCTATCCAAACTCTACAAGTTGCACATCACAAAAATCTGCTGACGTGTAAATTGGTGACGACATAAGTGGTTGAATGGCCATTCCTCCAAATCCCGGAATAATCCGGACTTAGCATATTAAGGGTTAATGGACTTGATGTGTACACTTTGGTGAAATAGTTCATTATGCTGTACGAAGGAAGGTTTCTCTTCCGATAATCCTTAAAAATAAAGAGACAATTTTACCTTTTCGCTTTTTTGTTCTTGTTTTTTCTTCCTGTCTTTTTAGAAGCAAAAGTGACAAAAAATCAGTTATTATCTTGGTCCAAAAATCCGACAACTCGACGAAAGGATCTTTAAAGGCCGGGTATAATTGAATAACCTGGGACGACCGGAAGTTCAAAAACCTCGTACCCAGGTCTTCGCTTCTAACTTTAATCAAGATGGCGCGTCCGTGAGTGACAGTGAAATCAGTAATTCTGACTGTGGGACCCTTCCAGAGCTTTTAAAATCTGCCGACCATAGATAAATATGACATTATTCAGAGATGAATTTTACTTGGCTAATTTTTTTTTGAAGTCTGAAATAACTTGGACGATTCCATTATTAAATTCATCGTCTTTGTTTTATCTCAATCCAATCTCGGTTCCAGGGCTTTTCCCTTGGCAATTTGGAATGGGCGGAAAATTACCAAGGGAAAAGCCCTGGGAACGAGGTTAAGCTCAATCTGTCTCAGTCAACCTCCATCCTACTTCGGTTTTTTCTTTTATAACTTTAGTAATCAACAACTATTTTGAAGTTATATTCGATTTGAAGCGCTTTTTTCGTTTGCTGAATAAGGTAAAATTACAAATTCAATTCGACGTACAAAGCTCTCTAATTTTGTGCTGTTCCGCATTTTAAACCTGACAGTAGTGGCAGAGATTTTTCAGGTTACTTAATTTTTTCTGCTCTATTTATGATTTTTTTGTATTTTTTTACCACCAAACTAAATTAGAAAAAGAAAAAGAGAAAGAATGTTCCATTTATGATGATGACACGGGTAAAGACCACAGTTAACTTATGGCATTACCCGTAAAGGATTAAAGATTAGTAAACGTCCCTTTCAAGTAAAAACAGAAGTACATACTTCTGGTAAAAATATTTTTAAAAAGGTAAAAATAAACGACCACGAAGGGACTCGAACCCCCAATCTTCCGATCCGAAGTCGGACGCCTTATCCATTAGGCCACGCGGCCGGTTGTTGAAAACTCTTATATTTTTAGTTTTAAAATAAACGTGATCTACCTGCTTCCTAAACCACTTGTTCAAGTTGGTGATATTGCCATAATATCACTAATAACATCACGCTGATAAACAAAGCACGACAACAAATTGTGAGACTTTGTAGGAACGTTTTTGTACGAAAAGAAACAAATATTGTTAACTTCGTTGGCATAATTAACTTGATTCCAGCTGCAGTGGCTGGACCTTGGTAATACTGTTATAATATATCTGAACCGCGCGGCTGCCATCCTTTTTTTAATAAAGCTACTTCCGGCTATGTGGTTGACTGATTTCTGTGAGAAAATTTTACCTCATGTAATGATGCTTGGACTTGAAAAGCAAACTTTCTTTGCTTACAAGCATATGCTTACACTAGTTCCATTGTTAAAAACTGTTTGGGGACCTGTATATTTCCCGAAATTTATCACTATCAAAACTATGTAAACTATATATTTTTTTATTTACTTTGCTATTTAATAAAGTGGTTAATTTTACTCAGGGATTTGTATTGCCCGCACTGAAATGCTTGAAACATTGCTCGACTCGTAGCTAGAAATAAACGCCATTTTGGACTGGTTTGAAAATAACTGCAGTTAACTCCTATCACAAAGAACTCCTTATCATAACAGTGCGATTGACAAGCTGTGCACCTAGCAACCTGTCCTTTTTTCACGAAGGGACGCACGGAGAAAAAAATTTGCTTATTCTTCGAGCTATCTGCCTTAAATTAGGTGTTCTTTTAGTTTAAAGTGTCACAATCGCCGTCCAATCAGGTTTTTGTTTTGCGGTCGCCGTCTTTGTAGCAGCATATTTCTTATTTTCGTTAACCTCAGTCTGATCGGTCAATTGATAACTTGTTAAAGACGGAAGCCCTAGAACTTAAAGATAACAGGTGGGGACGGGGCTTGGGTTATTCGATTTCATACTCTTCTTTGTACTTGATCTTTCCAGCTTTTGAGAGTATATCAGCACTAATTATTTACTTCAGCGTACTCGAATTGATTTCTTCACCTGTATTGCTACAAAACCTAGAACCCGGCATATCCTGTAATAAAATGTCAAACAATTTTAAAAGTCAACCGGTATTTCAATATTTGTTTTTGGGAAAACATAAATATTTTTCCTCAGTTTCACTGCACGTGGCGGTGAAACCTACTTAAAAATAATTATTTAGGATAGTTGCTCTGTGGTTGGCCGCGTGGCCTAATGGATAAGGCGTCCGACTTCGGATCGGAAGATTGGGGGTTCGAGTCCCTTCGTGGTCGATTTTTTTAGACTACATTTGATGATTTTTTTAATCTGGTTTGACGTCAACGGCACATATGTACACGCCGTCAAAGATAAATTGAAAAGGAAACGCACGAAAAGAAAGAAGCTAGATACAGTAGCACTTTAAGGGGTACTGAAAAACTTTTTATACATTCAACATTCGAGATATTTTGAAATACCCTTGTAAATACCTAAACTGCGACCTTTTTGTATAATTCAACTCGTGAAATTCCTCCCCTTTACATACCTAGGGCGTGATAAAGGAATAATTTTCTCTGGCGCACCCTTCCGGTATATTCCACTATAGGGAGTACCCCCGGGCTTTTTAGTGGCTATTGTAACTGAAGACCAGTTTTATTTCAGGAAAATTTTACCTGACGATTTTTTTTAAAAGAACGAAATAACTTTGAGACACAACTCAAACTCAGTTAAAATCCGAGGAAAAGACTGCATAAATAAACGCGAATCAGTTTTAATACAAAGGAGCGATGGTATTCCTGGAAACGAATACCCAACAAACAAAACGAACCTTGTTTCCGACATCTCTTGGTGTCGCATTTCACCATGCGATTTCCTGTCACCTTGCCGGCGCAAAAAGCGCGTATTCATGTGTTTTGCGCCTTTTGGTTTGTGAGCGCGCTTTAGATTCTAGTCCAAGAACAGAGTAATTAGGGGCAGTTTTGTGGTTTAAGAGGTCTATTTGGAGCTTCTATTTATGACAGGATAATTCTGTTTTGGGTTAAACCATCGCAAGGAAATGAGGTCAGTATGAATGCCAAAGCGCGTTTGTCAGTTCGCCGCTTTACACAATACGGCTTTTGCCAAGACGTCGCAAGCCTTTGAAGCCAAACGGAAACCATAAAGCTGTTTACAAGAGTATTTTACAGCGCTTTGTAGGTCCGATAAGCCAAATATTGGAACATCGATTTTAGAACGACTGTTGACCGATTGGTTTTGTCGATTTGTTCTTGTGGCCTCCATGTGCTAAGCGGCTTTATTTGATGTATCCAATACAGATGATGTACCATGTCGAAGCGGAAGAAATTATTTTAAAGTGTGACAGGTACTGAGGCTGATTCGATGTTTGTGGCCTTCATGCTAGTTTCGCCAAATCTACAAATCGCAGAGTCACAATAGCCCTTGTGCATGTTTACGTATAAAGACTGGCTAATTTCACCAACAAAATTCGCTTTTGAAGTGCAAACTTGTAATCATGAACGAATTCAAAAAGCAGCAAAGTTGAAAAGTCCCACGTGAAAACTGCATGAAGGTGGGCGAGGGTTAAGAATAATCGTGTGGAAACGAGGCTTGGTGATGATTTTTAAACATATGACGTTATCATGTATAAGTCCTATCGGTTTCCTGAAAGTGAAACGCAGTTTACTACCCTTTTTCAGAATTATTTCTTTCATTTTCCTAATTATTTTTTGAAATGGATGCTGATCTTAAAACTTGAAGTCAGTAAACACCCTTTGCTTTTGATGTTTCAAAATATAATTTGAGTGGATTGCGTCATAAGTGGATACGCACTCATCTATTTCCATTTTCGTTACTGCACGTCCACGCAGAGCTTCCAAAAGTTAAGTTAAATCCTGTAAGAGGGGGATGGTGGTTGGGCGGTAGTGAAGTGGATTCCGGGGAAAGGAAAGGAGAGTAGATTATGAGTACAGCAGGAAAAACGAGTTTTGGATTGTTGCTTGGAATGGGGTAGGATGGGGGGGGGGGGGGGGAATGCTTGGCGAGAAATTTGAATTCAACCCATAAAAAAGACCAATCTGGGCGTGGCTAAATCTTTTTTGACCCCTTTAGTATAACACGAGGTAAATTTCCCCAATAACAATAACAAATCTCTAGGAATTATTCTGCGTATATGAGTTACCCATTTCCGTCAAAATCTTGTCACGGGTACTAAGTTTGTTCCCTGTCACTTGTCCCTTCAAGTGTTCCTGCAAATAGAGCCTTTCGTGTTAAGAAGAAAACAACAACAAAAAACAAAAATAAACAACTTCAAGGCTCCTCATATGTGCCGACCTTGAACAGTAGACTGACGAAGAAGGGAAAAATGTCTACTTTTATATCCAAAGTATGCAGAGACTGAGCTATTCCGGACAGCTTGGGTCCCGTAGGGTAGTAGTGCTTTAGTAGTGCTTACACAGGATTTCACAAAAATTAGGTATAGAGGTAAGGAACATAGAGCCATTTTGAATCAAACTTTTCCACCCCTTCATTTTTTTGTTAGGAAGAAAAACTGTTTAGGGAATACAGTGGAGAAGTGTGACTTGACGTCGATACTTTTAAAGGTAAGTAGCTTGACACTATTTACCAGAATACTGCAAAAACGTTGAAATCTTTATAGACCTATCCCCCTCCCGGCTCATTTCCCCGGCACAATCATCTCTTTCCACGCCCTTGGCAAAAGTTGGGGGTGTGAGGAACGCTTTTAATACATGGATCGGCAAAGTAGTACGTAGTTATCTAATGACAATTGTAACCTCATCCTCAGGAATTGTCCTGAGTTACACATCTTTTAAAGGGGGAAGGGAGGATCTATTTTCTTTTAAAGATTGAAGTTAAGGAGGGGTGGGAGACTTATGGAGAAGCTGCCCTTACCAAGGCTTTTATCATACAACCTGCTTTCGACCTGTAATTGTAATAAGAATTCGCCGTTTTAGAAACGAGAAGAACACTGGGGCGAATTTCATCTCTGCGACTGCGAGATAAGACTCGCCGAGTTTTCTTCTCGTTTGTATTGTGGGGAATGGAGAAAAAGGTAATTGAGAAGTACATGTATTTGGCTAATTTCTTGCAATAAAAGGGAAGCCTCGAGCCAAGCGGCCCATACTGCCGAAGGTTATATTCCGGTTTCTGGAATTAAGAGGCTGGAAATATTTCTACCCCCTTGGATGGGATGCTAGTCCACCGCAGGGTACCCCCAGCATTATTTCGCCGGTACCCGTTTATACACCTGGGTGGAGAGAGGCATTATGAGAGAAAAGTGTCTTGCCCAATAACACAACACAGTGACCCCGGCCTGGGCTTGAACCCGGACCGTTCGATCCGGAGTCTGACCCGCTAACCATTGGGCCACCGCGCCTCCCACAGTTTCTTACAATAGCGATAGTCATCTGCACAAGTGACGAGAAAAATAGAATTGTGGGCAAATTTGACGTGAGACCAGTTCTTGAATCACTTTTATCCAAGTCACCATTCCGGCAAACCAAGTGTGGATATAGTTTTTTTGAATCTGACATCTGTCTCTCTTGAAGGCACGGCGTTTGAAATATATATCATAGCAAGGCTGCGCGCGTTGTTCGAATGGTGATAAGCACAATCTATTTACACTAGCAATCGACTGTTACATACAGCAATAGATTCAATGTGACACACGAATAAAAAGACGGAAGAAGAATGTTTTAGGACAGTTTACAGTTTAATTTTAGACCTTCCTTCGAAGTGCTTATTTTGACGTCGTCTTGGGGTACTGAAATTCTATCTATGGAGTACTGAAATCTTCTTCCGCTAATGCCTTAATCAAGGGTAACAAACGTTCCATAAAGTTTCCTCAGTTGATATACGAACGTAACCTATTAATTAGTATGAGACTCGCCCGTTTAAAGGTGAGTTAATATTTTGAGCTGGGGTTTAATACAGTGTTCAGCCATCATTTTAGGTGACGGTGGTTAGGTTGACTTGGGTTTCTGGCTTTTCCCGTTGAACAGCTTTTATGGCGTCTGAGTGAAACAGCATCGAAAAGGTCTGAATTTATTAAGATTAGGTGCAGCTCTTATTTACTTTATTGCTTTAAAAGAAGGCTACACGGTACCTTTGTAAACTTAATCACTGTAGAATATGAACGAAATCCGATTGTCCCGGTTAAAAAGAACGTCTTTTAGTTTTCTTTTCCCAAAGAAGTGGCTATATATAGCTTCAACAAGAAACGTGTTATTTTTATACAGATCTACTTTACGAGGGTAATGGTGAATCCATTTTAACTTGTTTTGCTACTTTTCAGAAATTTTGATGTTTATTTATTTATTTGTTTGTTTATTCATTTATTTATTTTATTCTATTTTCAGAAATAACAGAAAGAAACACTTGCTGAAGAAAGAAGTGAGGAAATGCATGTGTTATTAAATTTAAAAGATGCTCCATTCGCTGATCTGATAGATGGAGGTACAAGCCTTGAAATTGGAGGTACAAGCCTTTAAAATCCCTTAATGAAAGTGAAGACTTCCAACTTCGTTTGAAGGGTGCGTCATTTACTTTCATTTTAGGTGTTTATCTGTTCGTTGCTGCTCTTCGGCTCTCGTTTGCTAGGCTAAACCAGCTTGATGCAGAGTGACTTGCTTTACATTTGCGTACACGGCTCTATTCAGGCATACCTCTGCAGTGGGGCAGATCACTGGGTGTTCGGCGTTGACGCCTAGCAGTCTCTTGTCACATGAGAGGACAGATGGACGTATTTTCAGTCATTTATTTCTCTTCGTGTATTTTATCTTATTTTCATCTCCTCATTCTCTTTATTTTATGATCTCACTTGCTTCCCTTTCTGCTCTAGTAATCAGGCTAGATTAGAAAAGGACGTTTTGACATATTGGTTATACGGTCATCGAGGTGCTACTTGGCTGAACGGCATGTACATGAATCTTCTTGGAGTAAGTCAAGAGTCTACAAGAGAAAAGAGATGAGAAAAGGAATAAAAAAAGGACGACAAAGGAAAAGAAAAGAAAAGAAAAGTAAAGAAAATGAAATGAAATGAAAGCAAAGGAAACGAAACAAATGAAAGTAATGAAAGGATTAGGAAAAGAAAACGATGAGAGGAAAGGGAATTAGCAGTTGGACATGTGTTTCACTTTTAAAGGTAAATGGAGAAAGACGAGAGATACAAGCAGGTATGATGTTTTCAATACTACTTTTAACATTCAACAATTTTTCATGATAGTTTTACCATTTAGTTATCATTTAACGTGATAAAAGTTCTATTATTTTTTTACCTGCACGGCGTTTATATAGAGGGTAAAACGCCTTTAATAAGCAACACAACGAGTATGCTTGTGTTTTTTATTTGTTGTTGAAAGGACTGGACCCTGTGTCTACCAAGAAGAGGTAAAAATAATGCTATAATTGTTAGAGTATAGTGCACTGCTGTCCTTATTTAAAACACTAAATAATCAGCAAAATATTGCAAATAGAACAGAAACTTGTTAAAAATTCCAGCTAGTGGGAGGCTGTTCATTTGGCTATTTAAAGGGGGTATATATCTCTATATAAGGGGATATATATCTATTTTCCACTCCAAATTTTCCTCAAATCCCACCTACTAGCCCATGTTTTGCCCAACGCTCAGTTCCACAATCATTTTTTCGTTTGTTACAGCCAGTCCTAGTGACCCAAATCTCATTTCCCAGGGGAAAAAATGGGCAAATCCCAGTTCTCATTTTACCCCTTCAGGCCCCTTTATTTACATAGCGCGGTCGAGGAGCTGGACTCGGGAATACCGAGACCAAATCCAGCTAGTGGCAGGGAAAGGGATTAAACCATGGACTTCCAGGTTTCAGATTCAGTGCCCTAAGCCACTCGGCCAAGCAGCCTGGACACCAGAAGGGCGTTGCCTGTGCTATACTGAACAAAGGAAAATGAAAATATCTTTTCTCTTTGAAGGTGCTGTCTGGTAGCCATTTTCAACAAAATAAATAACTTCAGTGCCGAAGGATATTTTACAAAGTTAAAGTACAGAGAGCTATATTCGGCAATTGCAAAATGAGCATAAACATGTCAAGAATTCTAACAGATGTATGGCTTACATAAACTAAATTTACAGTGACATGACCGAGCAATTGAACTCAGGATCTAACGTGTTAGATCTATCGCTGAGGACTGATCCGAGATAGCGAAAGACTTGCGTAAGGTCAGAATCCAAGCAAGCTTTTAGGCACAAATCGAGCTCTGAAATAAAGTTTCTCTGCAAAAATTTAAAACCTTAGTGCAGGATAAGGGTTAGGGTAAATTTTTTATATCAAACGTGGAGTCCTCAGAGTTTTTGGAGTCCCCTTAAGTGAACGTGACGACCACCTCGCCTCGCTGCCTTTACTGTTACATATTATGTTACTGTTGATAACGACACTCCATGTAACTGTATCCAAAGTTCTTAGACAATTCCTGACTAGACAATCAGAGATTTTAGATCTCTGTTCACTTGTGGGTGGTAGTCCTCTAGCTGTCCCGGGCGGCGACAATTGGCTGCGACAAGTCTGGGCTAAAACTTCCGGCTATAAAAACGTTACGACACTCAGGTGTATAGACTGATCAGCTTCTGATCTTTTGATCAGACTTTAGGGTGATTGATATCAGTCTGAGCCGGTTATTTTGTTAAGTTCCACTTGTTGCGTCTACATGGACAGTCAGAGTAGGATGACTTGTTTCTCGGTTAAACGCCAAGCAATCGTAAAGTTAGTTAATTGTAAAAGACCTAGTGCATGATATCTGAAGTTTAAGGTGTGATACAGAAACATAAACCTGCATTGACATGTATCCAAACTTGGTTCAACCAAGTTTGGATACATGTCAATGCAGGTTTGGTTAGCTGATCAGTGAGATGGCTATGGCAGTGGAGTTGAATTACAATTATTACAACTCCAGCTAATAGTCACAGGGGAAGGACCTGTTTTTTTAAGTTCCATTCCCTGACTACGCCTTCTTTCTTGTAACGCAATCAACTTCAAGCAAATTTTAACTCATTGAAGATCTTGTTAGTTAACAGTTTCATTCGAAATACATTGAATATTGAAGCAAACAATCAATAGGCCTTTATCATGCAATTTTCCAATGAACGCAAACATTATCTTTAAATCCAATTACCGTAAACTCAGAACAATGGAATAATACGTGACTAAAGTAGAGTTTTACCTGAAAAATGACATCAGATTACGAAAAACGATTCATTAATCGTAGACCAAAGAAACGAAGATGGTAAAGATTTAGAAAGATAAACGCGGATTACAAAACGCAACATTTCTTTGCGGACTAGAAGAAAAACAACCTAAAGGCATCCAATAAAGTCGTAAACGGCGCTCATATATTGTGAAACCCTTCTTAGTATTAGGTTCATCAAATTTACTCCCATAGCTGAAACACACCTTTCGTATGCTTCTATTTAAACTGAGACCGAAAAAAAAATGTCAAAAGACAAGAAGGTTTATGTAGATGGTCAAACTGAATTTGGACAAGATAAAAAAAGATTGCAGCAGCCTTAAATTGGTTTATGTCGCCCAACAGAGATAAAATGTGTAAGTTAATTTGTATGAAAACGGGGTCTCTCGTGGTGGTCTTTACTGCTTAAAAATGTTGTCGGATCTTTATCAGTAACTACGTTTTTTATTTGCCTATTTTAAGGTTGCAGTTCATAAGCAAAGAAGATAGGCAAAAATGATCGCGAAGATAACTTACTCGACCTCGCCCCTTTAAGCTTGTCGATAAAAGTCTTAGATTGTGAATATTCAGTAAAAAAATAACTCTATGTCATTAAGAACTGTTTTTTATGCTGTAAGATGTGGCTCTCTCTTAGAATTTTACTTTTTGCCATATTTGTTGCATCATTTTCAACTCGGAAAAATATTATAAAGTGACTGATTTCAAAAAGGAGTATGTCATGCAATTTTGCAACGCAAACAGTCACCTTGCAATCCAACTAAGGCAGAAAAATAGGTAGCTCTCGTAGGCTCTACCTTAAATACCAAAAGAAGCAGGCAAGCAGTTGATAGGGGAGAAGATTAAAACGGATTACAAAACGCAAGAATTCTTTCCGGACTGGAAGAAAAACAAATTTAGGCCATTACCAAAAGGCATGTAACGGAATTCCTATAATGTGAAATTTCTTTTCTAGTATTATGGTCACTCATAGACTTCCAAAGTTGAACCACACCCTTTTACTACTTAACTTTTTTGATCGACATTCAAAAGAAATTCAATGACAGAAGCCAAGCTGGTCAAAAATGTGCAAGATTAAAAAGGATTGCATCAAGTTTAAATTGGTTCATGTCTTCAACAGACATCAAGCAAGTAAATTAATTTGTATTGAAACGTGGTCTCTACTTGTAGCCTATAAAGCTTAAAAAAAAAATCTTTGTTCGCTGAAACCGAAATTTTAACGGTGCAGTGCTCAAAACTAACTTTTGCGAGTGGTCTTCCATGGACAAGTGAAGTGAAGTTTTTACTGGTCCTAGAGGAAACTTAACTGGTCCCATATTAATAACTTGCTTTTACAAAGAACACAGTAAGTACGGTCCTTACTGTGTTCTTTATAAAAGCAAGTTATTATATGGGGCAGCCTTGGATCAGGAAAATAAAGAACAAGATGTTTTTCTTCTAAAATGTGTCTATAATATTAACAACTTTTCAAATAAAGTTATCAGAACATTTTACCAGCTTCCTTGTCATACACCAGCCAGTCAAATTCTTTTCTCCATGCTTCTTTAAAAGCCCTTTCTTTTCGCGCTTTTTTGGCTTGGGTTGGTTCAGTTGGTTCGGAATTCTCGCAGCCTTCGCAACTTTCTTGAACATTCTTCTCATTAACGGACTCTGTTTGACCTGTCCTTTTGAAGTAGTTCTGTAACGAAAAAGCTTGGCGAGCTGCCATCGTTGTTGTTCAGGTTTTAACCGCCAAATATGCAAAGAAGAACTCACAATACGGAACCAAACAGCTGGATTACACAAGTTTACCGCGCGATCACAACCCCCTGCAATGTTGATGCCTACGGCGCATGCCTCTGGATTTCTCGACCCAGTTTCTAACGAATTTCAAAATGGCGTCGAAGGATAAATGAGCGATCGTAAACAAGAGACAAAGCATGCAATTAATAGTCATTTTTATTAACTCAAGATATACAAAATCAAAGAGTAATGAAGGGAACGAGCAGTGTACTCGTCCACGAGCAAGAGTAAGTGGAAATTTCACTCGTCCGCTGGGAAATTTAACTCGTTTTTGACGAGTGAACGACCGTTAGCTTCGAGCACTGCCGGTGAATTCACTTGTCATCATCATTTTATAGTAATAGGTAATACTTAAGAAAACTGCTCAGCAAAAATTAGAACTTGAACTGGCCACACGAAAAAACTGCTTTCATATGGTGCTGTTTGTTGTACAAAGTTGTTTTTTCAACTTTTACCCTAGTACCCTTCTGTGCGGTACTTATGCAGGAAGGTCGTACGTTCTAACTTTTAAGTCTGTGTATGAAGCCCTACTGTCACCACAAGAAAAGCAACCAGACTTTCTAAATTGTGTTGTTTGCCAAATTTCTCATTATTTGCCAAACAGGGTGTTTTCTAGTTTCAGATTTGAAGTTTCAAATCGTTTCATTTTGAAAAGAAAATACCTGGCGATCTTAAACTGTCAAACAATCGCCACAATGTTTTAAATGCGCACTATGTCAGAGTAATTTGTTTCCATAATTTCCTCAATGGGAATTGGCCTTTCGGATCCAAGGGTATGACATTTTATTTACATATACAATTTTTATGGTGACAATTAGGCATAAACGGAATCTGAACACCGTCTTTTTAAGAATTTCGGCTGATGAGAGGCTGAACATTTGGCTATTTACAGCTGTGTACAACTTCACGTGGCAGTTAACCTGAAATCATGCCCTCCCTTTCTACTGCAAGGGGGAAAAAACGTCGACTGATCACGGGTTACGTGGCAGTTAGATAGGAGGACTTGAAACTTATACTAAAATAAAATCCAGGCTTAATTTTTGGGCAACTCTTTTTGCTTTTGTTGTAGATATAGAAATGTTGAATTTTGAAGCAATCAATTAGTAGGGGTTTGTCATGCAATTTTACGATGCAACAGTTATCTTGAAATCCAATTAAAACTTAGTATAACAGAAACAATAAGTATATAAGGTAATCTATAAGAAAGAGCTCTACTTTAGAATTTCAAAAGGTGATGAGCCCTAAAGAAAGTAGAGTGATTTAGATTAGAAAAGTTAAACCTGGTTTATGTCGCCCAACAAAAAATTGCAAAAAGTGTGATCTCTACTAGTGGTCGTCTGTAAAGATAAGAAATAATCTTGACCGTTATGTAGCTGCGATTTTTCAGTGAAAAGTGTTTTGGATTTTCATTTTGTAAGTAATATATCAAACACGAGAGGCAGTGTTTCATCGGGATATCCAAACACCGAGAAGAGAGTTGAAAAAACGACGCGCAGCGGAGTATTTTTGACGAAATTCGAGGTGTTTGGATAGCCGATGAAACACTGTCTCGAGTGTTTGATATATCTTCTCAATCGAAACAAAAACTACGGAGTAAACGGAGAAATAAAATCGTAAAAATCTATGCTAATTAAGATCGGGTTTCCAAACCACCGTCACGGTTATAATTTTCTTTGTTTTAACTTGATGAATTATTAATGAGTTTGAGAAG
>NW_027558056.1:0-13792 GCF_052425735.1 Oculina patagonica
GATGTAAGATCTTAAGTGGAAGTCTAGTTTAAAGCGGTCCTCTCGTCTTCGCGCCAAAAGAAAGTTTCCGTTTATTTTTTGCCTGTGAAAAGGCTTTGGTACATACATACAAAAAAGCAATAAATTATTTTCTAGTTCTTTATTTTCGCTTTGCTACAGACCAAAATTGAATTTTGGCCGACATGGGGCCACCAACGGTAGTCGAAGGGCTAAATTTCGACCATTTTGTGAAGCGCTCTATGTCCACAAAAATGTACTTGACGGAATATCATTTGGCACAAATTCTAAGACACCTTTATTTAGTTCACTGACGAAACGAGGAAAATTTTACGAAAATTCTAAGCATGCCAGCGCTTCTGAAATATGCCATACTCTGAGGTCTTTATTCACACGTTAAAATTTAGGTAAATACAAGAGAATAAAACTCAAAAGTTTCAACATAAATTGGAGTAAAAAAGCACATCAATGTAATCTTCTTACCTCAATGAATCGTTTTATACTTTCAAACCGGTGGGTATCTCCTTGGATTGCACGCGAGAACAAATTAAAATCTGCCATATTCAGTGTGTTTACATAATTGTCGCTTCGTGCCAAAGCTCATTTGCATAACCTTGCAATCGATGAGAAAACTCCCTCCACCGTCCAAACTCGATTAAATACCTTTAAAATGAAAGGAAGTTGCTTCTTTTGATATTCCTATACCATATAAATCCAGCGCTGAGAAAAATTGCGTTGAAGATGACAAGAATACTCGCGGCGTGCGAGACTCCACAAAGTAAATATTGACGGTCAATTACACTGGTCGCACTTGTCCCATAATTTAAGTTCAATTCGCTCCCGTAGTATCTCTAGGGGAAGAAGAAGAGTCGAAATTCAGCCAATAAATAAATATAAAACGTGTTAAAACGACAAATTGAATTCTGACAACGGAAATCGATCATGCAAAGACAAATTATAACTTTACGTCCAAAAACATCACTTACAGGTTGCTTACTGAGGAAGCGTAGTCGCCAGATACAATCCACAAGTTTGAATAGAACTGTTTTATGTTATGAAGTGATGAAGGGCATGAGCTTCAATTCATTCTTGATACGTTTGCTTTCGTAATCGGTCATTCGAAGCCACAATGGAAGGTTTGTGCTTCGGGATCCATCAACTTCATTTTCCCCTTGCGACACGATGTCACACAACTGAATTGTGACGTGACTGGCTGATCAGAGGTCAAACAAGGGTCAAACTTTGGGGGTGGTGGGGAGGGGGGTTGGATTGTCGGTATTTTACAGCAGGAGAAAACTTGAGGGGTTGAAGAGCTTTTTTCACAGCAAGAGAAAACTCAGAAGTAGTAAATGATCTTTTATTTTTTTAAATAAGTGACTCGTGTTTTTATCGCTAAATATTCTTTTTTCCTTATTTCTTATTCCATCTTGTATCACTCAACAGGGTCGGCCAGGGTTTTTGGGTATACGGTATACAAGCGCTTTTTAAATCGGGTATACGGTATACTTCAGCTGAAATTTGGGTATTCGGTATACCACATTCTATTACAAATGGGTCTAGTCCTTCCTTCTTGTGTACGTTTTGTGGTAAATCTGAGGAATCCCTTGAGCATTCATTCATTCACTGTGAAATTACTACATCTGGCTTCTGGATTTCAGTAAAGGAATGGCTTCAAAACTACCTTTCTGTTGTTAATAATTTAAATGCTTTTAATGTAACATTTGGGTTTTTTAGAAAAGATCTTCCTCTACTAAATCATATCATCATCTTATGTAAGCAACTGAGTAATTTTTCAATGTCGAAACCTCAATATAAAGCCATCACTTTTATTATTGAAAGCCAGGATAAAAATAACTTACGATTTAGAACTTGCCATAGCTAAACAAAACAAAAAGCTAAAAAATCATAACGAAAAATGGAAAGAGCTTCTCCCTGTTTTTCAACAGTAATTAAGAAATGTAGAGTTTATATTTTGATGGACCTAATAGTTAGACACTTCTTGTATTTTTCGCATTTTCGTGTGTGTATTTTTTTCCCTCTTTGTTTTTTCTATAGACTAAATGTAAGTATTGTTAGTTTTCTTTTTCTTCTATTCAACAAATTATGATTGTATTTTAGTAATGTAAGTAACTGTCCCGTAAGTAGTGTAAGTAATCTTTTTGTAAGTAGTCTTTTTTTTGTAAGTAATGTAAGTAACTGTATCAATTGATTTGTAAATAAGCTTTTTCCTTTTTGTGTGTTGCAATTAAAAAAAAAACATTCTATTACAACCACCGGGAAAGAACACACTGTTTCCAAATTTGGCATTAAGGGAACAGTAAACGTTAAGTGGATTGCAGATGACACTATCGAGATTAAAGAAAGTGATTATTACATTTACTTAGCGTTGTTACACTCATCAGAAGACAAAGTTCTCTCTTTTGAAGAACCCGAACTTATATCGCTGATAATGACTTGAGTGAAAGAGAGGACGAAACTGACAAGCACTACAGCAGACCCAAAAGATGCAGGAGAATGGCAACAAAGGCAGATGACTTTCTGTTTTATTAGAGACTAAAGGCAACATCGGACTTGAGCCCATTTTTTTTTATATAAAACAATACTAAAACTTCTGTGTATCTAAAACAACGGATGACAAGATTTCAAGAAATGTTTTCTAAGCATTGATTCGTGGTCTACAGGATTTCCTATAAGTGCGGCAAAGTTTACAT
The DNA here is from genome assembly GCF_052425735.1 of Oculina patagonica. Classification (NCBI taxonomy): domain Eukaryota; kingdom Metazoa; phylum Cnidaria; class Anthozoa; order Scleractinia; family Oculinidae; genus Oculina; species Oculina patagonica. The sequence goes on from NW_027558056.1 coordinate 2,709, forward strand.
CGGTGACATCGAGTTTTCAAACAGAGAGGTCTATTCATGATAGAACCAAAGATACAACTCTCCTGTACCCAGATCTCCGCCGTTTATAAGCACGCCCACGAACCGGTCATTGTCCGCTTTGGGAGAAGCTAAAGATTATTGATCAAACTTTTACCTGTGAACAACAACAACAACCGAGATTTCTTGACATTTTCCAGCCGTTCAGTGTTCTTTTCTAGAGATACCAGTGAATCCCACTATGAGGATTTAAACTCACAAACCATAGTCAGCCGTCTTTCTATTTAATCTGACATCGATCTGACCATTCCTTGTGACCCATGTGATCTTTTATCATGAGAAAGTAATGACAGTCAGGCCCTACTGCGGATTGACTGATTGAGAGCTTTCAATTAAATGGAGAATTAATGATACATGGCTGTTCATCATTGTTGGAGTGCTAATAAAGGTAGGACTTAACAAATAAGTGCTTGTTTTGCTACTACTAATTTTGGGTATACAGTATACAACGTGTTGATCAATTTTGGGTATACTGGGAGGAATTTTGGGTATTTTTGGGTATTTTGAGTAATTTTTTTTCGGGTATACTGGTATACCACTACCCCCCCTGGCCGACCCTGACTCAAGTGTAACGTGCCTTTGCTAATTTACTTCTGTGGTCGGGCATTTAGGAGCAAATCGCAAAAAGACAGAACAGAAAAAAAATCCAAGAAAAGGTTCCGATAAAAGGCGGAGTGTGCTAAACTGTTTTCAATATTGAAATGAAAAAATTCTACCCTTAGTTGTGTTTTATCTTACTGTCACGGGCATCTGTAAAAAAAAATATATAATCTTGTGCACATTCTTGAAATTTCTTGCTTTACAACTTCGTTCAGTCCCTTTTTATAGGTCTTAACTCTCTTTGTTTGCTAGTTTTTTTCAAATGAGCACGGGCATTATGAAAAATTCTATGTCCTTTACTTTGTCCACTAAGGAGGACTTAAGATCTCTGGATTTGTGTGGAAGTTCAAAGTGAGCGCACATGGCTTTTAGCGTCGTGACATTGAATTTCGATAATGTGTCATGTCTGGCATGCTCGCAAATATCATGACCGTCATAAGACCAGTCCCATTTGGCTGACAATATCTTCTACTGCTTCACTCTGGCTTTGTCATCAAGGTAAACAATTTCGTCTTCGATGAGACTGTCATCGTCGTCATCGACTTCGCCCTCTACTTGATTAGCTGTACCTTTCCTTTGTTTGGCTGCAAATCTCGAAAAAAATCCTTGCACCTGGGTCTTTGTTTAATCCCCACACCCACCTCCATCCTTGATGTTCATAAAGCATACAGGCATTTTTTTACCGATAACAAACCGCAAGCTTGCAAGAACAGTTCGTGCTTTCTAAATCTAATTAGCGTAGTTGTTTGACAGCGGGAAATTTAGAAACCAAAAGGGAATTAAAAAATGCGAATTGTAATCAGGACTGACGACATGTACATACCGTTGAAGAAAAATAAAGCAAATGTTGACCAATGGAAAGCATAAATTCATTTAAATGCTTTCAACTGCTGAATTTTCTCTTGCTGTGAAAAAAGCTCTTCAACCCCTCAAGTTTTCTCCTGCTGTAAATACCGACCGACAACCCAACCCCCTCCCCACCACCCCCAAAGTTTGACCTCTTATCAGCCAGTCACGTCACAATTCAGTTGTGTGACATCGTGTCGCAAGGGGAAAAATGAAGTTGATGGATCCCGAAGCACAAGCCTTCCATTGTGGCTTCGAATGACCGATTACGAAAGCAAACGTATCAAGAATGAATTGAAGCTTATGCCTTTTCATCACTTCATAACATAAAACAGTTCTATTCAAACTTGTGGATTGTATCTGGCGACTACGCTTCCTCAGTAAGCAACCTGTAAGTGATGTTTTTGGACGTAAAGTTATAAGTTGTCTTTGCATGATCGATTTCCGTTGTCAGAATTCAATTTGTCGTTTTAACACGTTTTATATTTATTAAATGGCTGAATTTCGGCTCTTCTTCTTCCCCTAGAGATACTACGGGAGCGAATTGAACTTAAATTATGGGACAAGTGCGACCAGTGTAATTAACCGTCAATATTTACTTTGTGAGTCTCGCACGCCGCGAGTATTCTTGTCATCTTCAACGCAATTTTTCTCAGCGCTGGATTTGTATGGTATAGGAATATCAAAAGAAGCAACTTCCTTTTATTCTAAAGGTATTTAATCGAGTTTGGACGGTGGAGGGAGTTTTCTCATCGATTGCAAGGTTATGCAAATGAGCTTTGGCACGAAGCGACAATTATGTAAACACACTGAATATGGCAGATTTTAATTTGTTCTCGCGTGCAATCCAAGGAGATACCCACCGGTTTGAAAGTATAAAACGATTCATTGAGGTAAGAAGATTACATTGATGTGCTTTTTTACTCCAATTTATGTTGAAACTTTTGAGTTTTATTCTCTTGTATTTACCTAAATTTTAACGTGTGAATAAATACCTCAGAGTATGGTATATTTCAGAAGCGCTGGCATGCTTAGAATTTTCGTAAAATTTTCCTCGTTTCGTCAGTGAACTAAATAAAGGTGTCTTAGAATTTGTGCCAAATGATATTCTGTCAAGTACATTTTTGTGGACATAGCGCGCTTCACAAAATGGTCGAAATTTAGCCCTTCGACTACCGTTGGCGGCCCCATGTCGGCCAAAATTCAATTTTGGTCTGTAGCAAAGCGAAAATAAAGAACTAGAAAATAATTTATTGCTTTTTTGTATGTATGTACCAAAGCCTTTTCACAGGCAAAAGATAAACGGAAACTTTCTTTTGGCGCGAAGACGAGAGGACCGCTTTAAACGGGACTTCCACTTAAAGAACTAAAACATGCTCAGAAGTTCATTAACTTTACAGTAAAGTCTAAAGATAAAGCTATCTAGGACTTCAAGCTCAGGTTGTTTGTAGTTTACTCCTTGATGGTTAAATTGACAAAAACGCGTGAGAAAAATCGGATCTCGACAAAAAAAGTTAATATTTTCGTATCTGCCACCCCGAGCATTAAAGATAAAGTCAAAGAAATCCACCAGCGGTTAGATTTCTTCAGTATAAAGCCCCGGCTTAACGATCAAAATATGTTCGTCCAACATCGTGTTTGTCGCACACAACTTAGGGTGGCTGAACGACCAAAGAATGCTCGATGAATCACCAATCAAAGCGAGCCAACATAAAGCTTTGTGTGTTTTACGGCTTAAGTTATTCAGCGACGTCACATAGATGCGGTTTAATTTCTAATTAGTTGCGTTTCCCGCTTGGTTTTGCTTTGTTTGCAGATGTGACTAAACGTTCAAGTGTTAAAGCCAGTAAGAATCAAAGAAATGGCGGTCATAGAGCACAAATATGATTTCGCCCATACTTTGTATATTGGTAGACCCAAGTCCGATACATATGCCAAGGATATTCATTTACTGTAATATTCACTTGTTTAAGAGGAAAAAGATTAAAACAATTTGCAGTATTTTCTTCAAAACATTTTCGCAAATTGACACAATTTGTGGCATTGTCAAGTCAGCCAGGCGACAGTTTGAAATGATTTCCACACAGGTTCAGTTTTATTGATGCTTCTGTAATTGAATGACAGTGAAAGCAGTCCATTATCTCTGCTCACAAATTTAATATATATTTTTTAATAAGTGTACCTAAATCCTTTCTGAAGAGTGATCGTTGGGACATCAAACAAACTCGCCAAAAAATGCATGTGGTACGCAATGAATCTCAAAAGAAAAACCTCCTGAGGCAAGTTTAAGGATGGTTTTATTTTTTTACCGTTTAGTTTTTTTTAGGATCTTTTAAAGCAGTAAATTAGAGCATGCCCGAAGTTAGCGAAATTACACTATCTGCCATGATCCAATATGCAAATTAGGTCAACACTCGAAAGATTGCCGCCTTCGCATTCGCAAAGAATTTGACAATACAAATCCCCCTTCGCGCTTATTGGGCGACGTAAGATTAGCAGAATGAAGCAAATATTTGTCTGAGCGAAATGTTGAGATAAACTGAATAAAAACCAGTCGAGCATTCGTAAACATTTTGCTGAAATTCGCTTACCTCAGTGTCCTCATTCAACAATCCTTCGTGATGTTTGGCTGCGTTTTGTTCGTTGCGCGGTAATTTCTGCCATATCCTTAACACCAGTCAAATTTGATACTGTAAGAAATCCACCTTATCCGACAATGTTTCATAACAGAGCACTGTTCGCTGTTGCATGGCAGAACAACATCTCGCTGTAAACATCATGACAATATTGGCAGTTTTCACGGTCCACTTGCTAAATGTCACGCAACACGATAGCCGTGACTAGGTTAGGAGAATTTGACGCTGAAATAGGCCGAAAAATTTTGAAAAACGTACACAGAGTGTGACGTTTGTTCTTTCTTATAAACTGCTAAAGTTTGGCACCCTAAACGTCCTTTTTAAAAATAACCTGGAAACATAACTTCTTATTACCCTAAGATCGGGGTACATTGAACATTAGGGACGGATCATTAGAAATAGCCGGAAGGGGGTGACTTTTACCACAAAATTCCTGCAAGCGAAACTTGTCAGAAAAAAATTCTGTACGTGGCTGGGACTGAAAAAAATTTGTGCAATGGAATAGGCTCCTTTCGATATATTAAAATTCAGCCTGGTAGCGAGGCCTAGAGGATACAAACAAGAGAAGTTTCAAAAGCATGTTTATTCATTTCTTTTGTTTGTGTCCTCTAGGCCTCGCTATCAAGCTGAATTTTAATATATCGAAAGGAGCCTATTACCTGTAAGTGTTGTATAATGGCATATATGAACCGCCCATCAGAATGCCTAATAAAATAGCATTTTTGAGGTTCTTTTCCCGGGGATCATGCCCCCCTAGTTTGAGAAATACCAAGCGAACAGCATCAGCTCAATACTATCAACTATTTGGTTGCAAACACACTTTACCCACACTAACAATTGCCGGCCTCCCATCAGAAAACAGTAAATCAAAAGCACAAACAGTATTATCATCACTTTAAACTGTAATTTTGTCTAATATTCATATTTTTTGCAGGGAGACCAAGGTTTACATTTCTAATAAGGGGGGTGGGGGGTTATATTAAACAGGCACTACCTATCTAATCACTTCAGCTCCCCTATAGAAAAATGAACGGTCCTTGAATCAGTGTCGCTCAATTCAAGGAACAAATCTGCGGAAATGTAACAATGAGATGCTATTTATTAATGATAATTGTTGCATGAATCTTAGATGCGTTACAAAAAAAATGTATCTTTGGGCGAAAAAATATTCATGCAAAGCTTCAGCGCCAGAAAAAAGTTCCTGTAGATAAGTAGGCCTTCAAATAAAAAAAAGATTCTGCACAGAAAATGTTTTATCCCCCCCCCCCCTCCTGTTATTTTTTAATGGTCCGCCCCTTATAAAATATTGTATCATAAAAAAATGAAATAAGAAAGATTGTTGATTTTATTGTTGTCGTTTCTTTATACCAAAAGAGACACGAAAATTTACTGATCCCGCATGACTAATTATTTGCTAAGGAAAAACTTTGTAGTGATGTGGCATGAATTTTCTGTACGGGGAGAACGTTCAAAATCTCACCCTAAAATTTCTTCCACGATTTTTGTCTTTTTCTCCAGTTTTCTGCCTAATCTCGGCTTTAAGCGATCAGGTTTATGGCTTGGATTATACTAGTTACAGTTCCAAAGCAATAAGCTTGCGAGAATCTTCTCCGTTCTTTAAATATTCCATTTCTTACACACTTGACCATTTCTAAAGATAACCGATTCCAATCCCAGCTTTGAATGCAAGGCGTAACGCGGGACGATAAAATAAGGAGAGAATAAATAACTGATAGCTTCTCAGACTGTACAAAAACCCGTTTTTGTCAATTCCGAAGCAGACCGCACTCAAAAAATGCTTGCTACTGCTGCACAAAAGCATCCTTCCTTGCGAATAGAATAAAAGGTTCTCTTGGTTCTCCGGTCGAAAATAACTCGTTTTTTTAGAATTCAGTGGGGGTTTCGGTAAGTTAAAACAAAATTCGCTTGTTAGTTTACCAATAACTGCAGTTCAGTTTTTTTTTTTCAAAAGCAAAACGTTTGGAAAAGACAGAAATATGCAAGATGCTACATGTCGGCGCGACAAAAAGTCGCCGGTTGTCTTTGATTAATCTTGAAGGTTTTACACGAAAACATCAATACCTCCGTTTCTTAACGAAAATGACAATCACGAGATCAAAACATGGATTTTATCTGTAAATTTTTTTAAGAAAATTATCCACCGAGGCCATGGCCTCGGGGACTATAATTTAAAATTCCGTCAAAGCGCAAACAAAATTAATTAGACGATAAAACAAACACGATTCTGAGTGTCACGCAAACTGAACAGACAAAAATAGTGCTACACGGGCAAATACGGTTACGTTCAGATAGGTTTATGGCCTAATTGCCTACACTTTAACTGGGGCTAACTATACTGCGCTTTGTAAGAAAAAATTAAAATAAAGTTAAAATAAGGGGTTATTGCAGCAATCTTCATCTGTTTACTGTCGTGCACGTAAGTCCATGCCAAAATATTTTTCACGGTTTCTACTGACTCAAGTACTCTTATTTATTATTAAATTTTCACATATGGACTAAGATTGCCAATCAAAATACGAAAATTTGGATTCGTGCATTTTAACAGTGAACATTAGAGATTTGAATATTGTTAAAAATATATAAACCTCATCATGATAAAGTTGGCGTCACGGGCACGCATGGACCCCACCCTTCGCTCGGGTCCTTGGCTTACCTCACGAGGTAGGATCCTCGGTCTTGAATCTGGTTTATCTTTGACTAAAAAAAGGCACATGCCATTCTCAACTTAAAACAATTTGCAATTTAGCCAGTTCATTTTCTTGTGGGTACAACTTAAAGAAAACGAATTCTAAAAACTTTTTATTCTATTAATGAATTTATATAAAAGCCTGAATCAACCACATATTGATTACTGTAACGCCTGACTGTGACGTTGATTGGGATAACTGCGGGATCGTTTTTTCCGAAATGCTGCAGACGCTCCAAACAGCTCGTATTATTATGTGAGGGTGCATAATCAGTCGAGCCGTAATCCCCCCCCCCCCCCTCTCAAAAAAAAAAATAATAAAACGAGAGATATAGGGAAATCCTTTCTATAAGTCAAATTTAGAGAGAGTCAAGGGGAATTTTTTGTCGGCCGAACAAAGGAACTACTTGATGAAACATGTTGTTACTAGAGGGAGTCTGGTAAAAAAAAAGACGAAAAATAGTTGACATAATTCAGTCACAGTTTGTATTCGTATTGAGTGACAGATACCACTGGACCGTTAAGACTGCTAACATGTCAACAACGAACTGTAACAGTATTTGTTTATGGCCTGCACTGAACAGTGTTTTAAAAGGAAGTATTGCTGGATGTGGTGGATTTATTTAAATACTAAGCTTCAATTGCATTAAGGATATAGCAAAATTTACCACACAACGAACAAAACGCAGCCAAACATCACGAAGGATTGTTGAATGAGGACACTGAGGTAAGCGAATTTCAAAATGTTTACGAGTGCTCGACTGGTTTTTATTCAGTTTATCTCAACATTTCGCTCAGACAAATATTTGCTTCATTCTGCTAATCTTAGGTCGCCCAATAAGCGCGAAGGGGGATTTGTATTGTCAAATTCTTTGCGAATGCAAAGGCGGAAATCTTTCGAGTGTTGACCTAATTTGCATATTGGATCATGGCGGATAGTGTAATTTCGCTAACTTCGGGCATGCTCTAATTTACTGCTTTAAAAGATCCCAAAAAAAACTAAACGGTAAAAAACTAAAACTATCCTTAAACTTGCCACAGAAGGTTTTTCTTTTGAGATTCATTGCGTACCACATGCATTTTTTGGCGAGTTTGTTTGATGTCCCAACGGACACTCTTCAGAGAGGATTTAGGTACACTTATTTAAAAAAATATATTAAATTTGCGAGCAGAGATAATGGACTGCTTTCACTGTCATTCAATTACAGAAGCATCAATCAAACTGAACCTGTGTGGAAATCATTTCAAACTGTCGCCTGGCTGACTTGACAATGCCACAAATTGTGTCAATTTGCGAAAATGTTTTGAAGAAAATACTGCAAATTGTTTTAATCTTTTTTCTCTTAAACAAGTGAATATTACAGTAAATGAATATCCTTGGCATGTGTATCGGACTTGGGTCTACCAATATACAAAGTATGGGCGAAATCATATTTGGGCTCTATGATCGAGTTTTTGACGATCATCTATGATTTTTAGTGGCTTTAACACTCAAATATCTGCTCGTGAAGCAAAATTTTGGATAAAAATGTTTGATCGTTTAGCTGGGGCTTTCATATTTATTATCAGCGTCACCATGATAGTCAAAGACGGATAGAAGGAGGTACAGACTTATATTTCATGTCATGTGTACTCCCATGTGCTAATGTGAACCTAAAATACTAACCCCTTTTTCGTCTCTGTTGTCTGCCCTCCTCGCAAATATGATTGTCACGAAATACAGTATGAATACACAAACGATTGTAGCTAGGACTGCTACGTTCCCAGTGTCACTCAGGCGTGTGAACTCCACGAAAACTTTATCGAAGTCGATAGGATTTGGCGCCTGGACTAGGCTTCCACCAAACATGGTTAAGTGATTACAAAGGCACTGAAGAGAGCCATCCTTTACACTAGGCTTTACCTAAAGAGTCAAGAAAACCATTTATTATACGACTTCAATTCAGTGTGAAGTTGCTGCACGTGAAGTATTTTTTCCTCTCATAAGAACTTTTATACAACTTTTTTTCACTATTACATGGTTGAAGTGAGCGAAAATCGAAGGAAATCAGACCTTCCATTTTGTTACATCTCATTGCTATTCAGAGCGTGTGGCTTCTATCTACTTCTAACCATACTACCTTTCGGTCACATTGACAAGAATGACTTAACGGTGTACATTATGTTGGTGAAATAATAATTTACAGAAAAAAAAAAAAAAATTGTAAATATATAACAATAATTCACTCAAAGCAAAGTGGACACAGATGCACGAACATTTAGCGAGAAGAAGTCGCGGTAAATATGTTCCAGTGTTCACTGAGTCTTGTGAAGTTTTGAAAGCAATGCAGTAAAATTGGTAAAACTTCCTGAGGTAATGACTACAAAAAAAAGAACGACAACATTTTGAAACAGCACCACTGTGCTCGTTATAATATCTTGATGCCTTGAACACTATTTCGTGAGAATATTTTATAGTCCAAATGAATTTGTAGTTATCTTCTAAAAGTTTCCATGTTATAAATATCCCGGAAATGGAGTGATTTCTTTTCAGTGAACGAAAAAAAATTAATTCAATAACTGTCCACCATGTTCACTTGCCTAGATGAGAAAGTTAGCTTAGTAACTAAAGTGCTATATTTAGTGGGTAGTGAGGTAAATATAGCATCATAAGCCAAGCTTTTTCTTTTATTTTTCTCTCGGAATAATATTTACAGTGCGAATACTCGAACCGGGACAGTTGGAACAAAGTTAACCAATCACAACACTAATTGAGAACAAAGAATGGCGACCTTTTTTAGAAATGGACCAATAACGTCCAAGACCGCAAGCAATAGATTTGCAACAAAATTTAAACAGTCAACAACGTTTGAAACAGTTGCGGACCTCTCAGGAAACTTGCCTTGTATTTGATTGGATAGTTTCGATCCTAAATTTTCACTGACTGCACCGAATTTTCAGTAGCGCTCGTAAAACCGTAATCAAAAGTTGGCTTTCACAGGCTGAAAAATTCTTCAAAAGAAATTTTCTGATAAAATTGTATTGCTCTTCGTTGGTGATAGCACAGTAAAGAATAACGAAGGACGCTTTTATTCACGACAAGCGCGAAGACGCGAAACGGGATGGAATTGTTTCAAAGGACGTCTCAAGTGCCTATTCTGTCGTATGCAGTGTCTTATGTCGCATGTGAGCAGAAAGTGAATAGAAACGTTCTAGATTTTATGTTTGAAAAGTCAGTTGTTTTCACTCTTCTAAGTTACATACTCGTGTTTGCTGTGATTATTTTTTGTTTCTGACGAAAGACAAGGCAAGAAAGATTTGGGATGCTGCCACAGCGACAACTGACCTTGCATATTTTATTAATGGCAATTTTGCTTTCGCCGCATGAAATGAATTTTCTCCCATAAAAGTTTCAGTGACTTTGCCCTGTGGTAATTTTATAAAACCACAGAAAGATTGAAGACTCAATGACGAAACGGAACAAACTCCTCTTTCACGAAAACCGTGAGTTTACAAAGTTGTAACAGTAGATAACCGACAGAAAATGAGTCCGTGAGCAAACAAGCGAAAACAACATTCGACCTGATGTTTACATTTCACGTGGCCTCAAATCGTGTCAAAAAATGTAAAGTGGTAACTTGTGGACAGTTATACGGCATTGACCGACGATATAAGTATTCTGTTTTCGTGAATTTCAAAGTCATACGAAGGTGTAAAAGCAATTTGTTAACATTGGCGAGGAAGTGACTCGCATCGATTTCAAGGCAACAGACAGAGCAAAGCAAAGCTAGAGCGAAATGAAAATAATTACGGCGTGAATTTGATTTCACAGTCTTCATTTTATTTCCGGAGTGAAAATTTTCAAACAAGAGCAAACACATTGTGGAATATTCAATTCACAACTCCTGGCCGTGAAGAGAAAATTCACGGTTCGTAGTTTGATTTGTAAACTTTTTGCGAAGATGATATTGTAACATACATCTTGTATAACTTCTCTAACTTTATCTATCTACAATCTCTATCTACGACCTCTTGAAAATTAAGAATCGAAACTAACCAATCAAAAACAAGGCGAGTTTCCTGAGAGGTCCGCAACTATTTGCAACGTTGTTGAGTTTTCAAATTTTTCTGTAAATCTATTGTTTGCGTTCTTGAACGTCATTGGTCTGTTAACGAAAAAGGTCGACATCCTTTGTTCTCAATTAACGTTGTCATTGGTTAACTTTGTTCCAACTGTCCCGGTTCGAGTATTCGCACTG